>NC_086234.1:9825000-10125000 GCF_036321145.2 Pelmatolapia mariae
TTTTGGTTTATCTATTTACTACACTGTAAAAGTCAGACTTTCTTTCAGGATTATCTTCTCAGAAATACAGAAATTTCAGCATTTTAAAAGGTGTTTCAGTTATTTTATTTCATTATTTAAGAGACTGAGGCATTTAAATTTATCATTCCTCATCCACCATCGGGTAAATAATAGTCTGCAACTATCATCGACATTTTCTCCAAAGCAGTTCCCCCTCTAAACTGCCTCAACTAAGAGCAAAGTAAACTATACTTACTGGGATGTTACCAAATACTATATAGTACAGACTGTAGCCACTGTGATGTCACTCATCGATTTGTAAAATCCTGTTTTGAAACTACAACTTCACCATTATGGTTGTCGCCGAGTTTGTTTTTACAAGAAGGAACTGAGCATCTGGAACACGAGTACCAAGTTATCAGTTAACGTGCAAGAACCGCCACCAATGCTGTTTGCTTAAGCAAACGGGATCCATAAACTGAATAGTTACACATAACAAATACATAAACCTGATAATCAGTGCTAAGTAACAAGCACAAAAACAGAATCTGACTCACTAAAACTGAAGTACAGACTTTGAAAGTGCTGTTAGTAAACTTCTCTGCACATCTATATTTCTATCTTCAATTATGTTAAAATGCTTCAAAAAGGCACCAACACCACAAACACAGTGGAGAGTTCCTAATTAAGCTGACAATTCACTCGCAATACAAACTTTAATCTTAACAAAATGTAAAGTGACAACAAGTTATTTAAAATAAAGTAATCAAGTGTTTATGGACGGGTAAATTAGTTATAAAAGATAGAACATTTTTGTACCAGATTGTGAACCGTTTGTTTTAGTTACAGCTGTAGTCGGGATATTCTAAGATGAGAATTGGTGGGGATCGGTTTGCTTTTGGAAACCAATTCCAGAAACCGCTTTTTGGCACTTCTATGTTAGCTTCATTTTTAAGCCCCAAAGCCTGCAACTGTGGATTTTATGTGTGAAATATACTTCCTGGACGAGTCTCAACTTCCCAGAAGGAAATAAAGTTTGGGCACAGAGCCTACTTACAGCCGGAAATAAAAAAACTCAACTCACATATCTCGTCTTTCTCACACTATAACTGAATGGCACCATTTTCTCCAGCATGTAATCCTTCGTTTAACACTGAAAAAACAACCTGGTTCAGTATACAGTGGTCCTTTGTTTATCGCAGGAGTTACATTCTAAAAATAACCCGCAACAGGTGAAACCCGCGAAGTAGCCAACTTTATTTTTTACAATTATTACAGATGTTATAAGGCTGTAAAACCCCTCACTAGACACTTTATACACTTTTCTCACACAGGCCTGAACATTTTCACACTTTTCTCTCTTGTTTAAACACTCTCAAAGTTCAAACCTTCATAGAAAAGTAAGTCCAGTATTATAGAATGAAACCAAAGGCACCCGCACCCCCTTTCGCATTATAGCGAGGGACCACTGTGTAGCCTAATTATTGTGGTCATCCCTGGCTTCATACCTAAATGGATTCTGGTCTAGCAAGAATCCAAAATAATCCAGTAATTATTTTTTAATGTCAGCACCCTTTGTTGGTAATATAGTTAATGTTAACTTTAGATTTAATTAAACCAAAGCTTTTTAAAGGCTGAGGCTGTATAACAAAATGGGGAAAAAGTTGAGATCAATTCAAATATCAATTCCAAACAGGCCGAGTGAACGGTCATTTGTCTTTTAACAAAAATGGTTATTTTGTTGGTATGACCAAGGACAGCATACATGCATATATAATTTTAAAAAAAAACATGTAATTTTGTAAATTTTAAATTACACAGAAATCTCTTCTTGTTAGCTTTTCTTTATGGATGGTTTCACCCTTAATAAGAACCCTGAGGAGAGTGAATTCATCCATCTAGAGTTAGGGGCAAACAGGGGCAGCTGTAGCTGATCAGCATCAGCAAGGCCTCATCTAGTACTTCAACCTTTCTGATGTTAATATGCTTTTGATGCCTTTTCAGCAGATTACATGAGTAATCCTTGAACTGTAGCAGTTTTACAGTTTTAGAAACTGTAACATATTTGGGGGCTCATCCAGGATTCGGACCTCTTTGACCCAAATAAGAAAAGGTACTGTACCCTGTTACACACGGCAGCAGAAGGAAAGATGTCAACATCTACATTTAAAACTACAGAAACTAAAAGAACCCATTTGTAGAGGGTTAAAACCAGAATAAAAAAATGAACAATGTGAGCAATGTTGCTCTAAGCTGTGCGCGTGCGCAATTGCGCACTGCTGGCATGGTCTCTGCGCACAGAAAATCTGCGTTGCACACAAAAAAAAAAAAAATCTAACCTGAATTGAAATGAAAATTAAAACTTTAACAATTCTGTTTTGCAGTGTTAGTCAGTAAGTGACTGGCTGCTCCCGTATGGGGTTAGAACGATGCCACCTTATCCCATAGTCCAGCCAGTAATGCGATTCACATTCGTATATACGCAGCTAATCAACGTCGCTGACAGGCTATGACAGCGTCCTTATGTGCCGACACCGGTGTTTTGGCTAGCAAAGAGGCGTGGCTGATGTGGAGTGAAGCCACGTTAATGACAACGTGTACAACCTTTGGAGATGTGAGCAGGACAGACGGAACAATTGGCGGAAAAAGTGTGGACTTTATACCAGTTTTTAAATTGTGTTGATAGGCCACGTAAAACCAGAGTTATGATAAAAATATCTGCAATGTTTGGTTTTCTTCCTGAATACTATCGTTGTTTATATTTACTGCGGGAAAAAACGGTAAAAATGGCGTTTTATAAGGAAAACGATCGAAAGCACTCTACGCCTGTGAGCAAAAACAAAACCAAAAAACCTCCCCACCCTTTCCTATTGGTTAAAAAATGTACCATGTCAACCAATCAAAAAATGATATGGCAACGTGGCATTTAGTTGTTTAGGAAGGGGGGAAGTTTTAGGAGTGACGGCGGTGTTTTGAGATGTGAGAGATTTGCGACATTTAGCGCAAATCTTTTGTAGTTAGTGTGTAGTGTAGTTTTGTTGTGTGTGTCAGAACAATGACGCGACTGCTGAATGTTACAGGTGTTACATCTCCTGTTGTCAGGCCTGCAGGTATCAGGCTGTTGTTCTCCTTTATCTCATAGTGGACAGAAATTATGTTTTGGAGTGGCACAAATAATTTGTGTGGCAGCAGATTTGATGCAGAACAGCTGATTGTTCTGTAAATAGTTTGAAATGTTTATTTAAAAAAATGCCTTGGCTGCATTTCTGGTAAACAGCTGCAAGAAATGTTGCTGTTTGCATAACTCAGTTACTTTTTTTGAAGAACTATATAATTAATTGCCCAACATTGGTCATTATATACTGTATTTTGCAGACAGAGAGTTACAGGACTTTCTCCCAGACTACAGACGCTTTATATAAAAAATAAAAAAAATAATTTAAAAAAAGTTTTGTTTTCAAAATTGGAGTTATTTTTACTTCCAATAGTGTTAACATACTACACAGGTCATGAACAAGATTTTTTTTAAATTTTCATTGTAAGTGGGCTAAAGCAGTTAATTAAAAGAGGTCTAACATAAATGCTGTAATTTGATTATTTTAATAAACCATGTAACTTGGATGGATTCGATGCTGGCGTGACCACAGTGCACACGTCTGCTGTTGCTCACAGTGGTCCAAGGGACCGCTCAGGGAGTTTGTGTGTTCGCTCAGACACATGAAAAATTAGAGGGAACATTGAATGTGAGGTATTTTGAACTGAAACTTAAACCACATTATGGGAACACGTGAATCTGACATCATCTTCTTAAGACGGGAATTGACATGTGACCTCAAGTTTTTATTTTAGTGTTTAAAAAGTACCTTGTTTTTCCAGATTGTTTTTACCAGAAAAATTATGTCTGGATGCCAGTTTCCTCCTCAAGTTATCGTCAGCATCAACTAAAACATGTTTGAACAATTAATCATTGTCACCTGCAATGTGGACACTGCAGCAGAGTACACAGAGAAGAGTCTGCTGTGATAATAATGCTCCCTTGGTTACCTTGTGGAATTTCATAGTGATACATTTATTAAAAGTCAGCACACGTGTCTGTCTTTCAAGTTTCATATTGAACAGACTAGAGCTTTGTTCTCATTTTTAAAATAAATCCTGTGTAGTCAAACCAGCTAACATGCTCTGAGACAGACCTTCATTGCCTGGTAGAATTGGTCAGGTGACGTCAGAATGTGGACGTGGGAGCCTGGCACCCGGAAGGCTGGTACATGCTCTGCCATCCATCGGAAGTGGTTGCAAAGACCTTCTGTTCGCTGGGCTCCGGCTGAGCCGGTGGGCCTGGAGACGCGATGAGGGGCTGGGTCGGTTTCAGCCAGAAGAGGGGCAAGAAGGAGCACGGAGGACCTGCAGGAAACACGGAAAGTAGAGCAGGAAACTCATTTCATGTTGATAATGATCTAATTAAAGCAACTAGAAAATAGTCTGATCAATTTTCTTTCAACCCCAGAGAGGCGGGTTAAAACAAAAATAAAAAAGGCATAAAAATCAAGTTATCAAAGAACAGACGCTCCATAACAGCTTAGAGCTCTTGTATGATTTCAATTAGTGCCTCGATCAGCTGGCAGTTCAAGGCAATCCATATGACTCGAATAATAAGTTATCAATAATTAATAACTAATCTCCCATTTACACTCCACCATATTCCATTACATTTATGTATTACAGGTGATCATCAATAGCAGAATCCCTCGAGCAAAGACTTGTAATTAGGCGGCTGGATCTGCGGTAATGTTTTTTACCATAACTAAATAGATGACGTTATAATGAGAGCTGTAGTGATGTAGGGAACCTAAATCACACACAAAGTTTGTAAAGAAGTTTTAAAAAGAACAGTTTTCCACATCCAAGGATTTATCATTTCCTCTTGATGATAATCTGTAACAAACCTACTGAATATTATTTGGCTGGCGACTCATGACACCATTTTGTTTTCCATAAAAGTATATTAAACATAACATTTAATCTACACAATTTCCCATCCCTTTCAAAGAATTATGTTAACGACCTGACAGCCATTTTACAGATAGACAGCAATTATTTCATTATTAAATAACATACAGATTTATAATTAATATAATCCATCCAAGAAGAGACGCCAAGTCTTTCCTCCCCAGCTCTTCTGCAGGGACACCAAAGTTCCCGAGCCAGCCAAGAGATGTAATCCCTCAGCATGTCTGCTCCAAGGCCTCCTCCTGGTAGGACATAACTGAAACACCTCACCTCACCACCTAGTTCAATTCAATTTTATTTATACAGCACCAAATCACAACAACAGTCACCTGAAGGGGCTTTATATAGTAAGGTAGACCCTACAGTAATACATACAGAGGAAAAACCCAAAAATCATATGACGTCCGACAGAGAGAAGGAAAAAATCCCTTTTAACAGGAAGAAACCTCCGGGGCGGCCATCAGTTGGGGTGAGAGACACCTAGGCATCCTAGTCAGATGCTGAGGCTAATCAGCTGCTCATGCTTGGAGATGGGGTAGGTGAGCTCCTCAACTCTTAAGTTCACTACCCAGAGCTTATGACCTTAACTAAGTTTGGGAAAGGATCAACCAGTAAAGCGAAATTAATATTTACTCTTAATATAACTGTGTTTTAATAACTACTTAAATTGAATACTATTCACTTGGGTTTTACAAAATTTTAGAAACACCTTCACCACTGTGAATATAAATTCTGCTTGCCAAAATTACAGAGGAAGTTATATTCCAAAATGAGTTAAAGATTAATTGTTCTTCTGTTAAGTGGCTGACACAACAATCTCATCCAGCAGCTTCTCTGAAACGTTCAATCATTTATCAAACTCTTCCTCTGGAGGTGGACCTTATGGTGACTTTGTTATGTAAGCTGCTGCTTCCAGAAATGACGGTGAACTTTGAAATCATCATGATAGTTACACAGCATGTATTTTCCATCAAGCTACAGAATGGTGTCAACATCGAGGTTATAAAATTATTTAACCTAATCTGTATTAAAAGCTCTAAAATTGCTAATTTCAGTGTAATGTTTTGTAGTCTAAAGCAAGTGACTAGTCAGCAACACTAGAAAAGTTCTGCCAATCCATTTTCATTCTTCCCTTTAAAAGTGTGTATGAAAATCGAGCTTTACATGTGGATTTCAAGGAAAATCTACTTGTTGTGGCCCAGATTACTTGTGGAGACTATCACAGGAAGAGAATCATTTTGGAGGTATTGTCTTTTTGTGCCGTCTTTCAGCATCTCAAGTGTCAATGACGTCAGAGCTTTTTACCAGCACACAAACACACTACAGTAAAACTTCCTATGAATTAGGAATAACCAGGATGTTACACCGGAGACAAGAGAGGACATGGCACTCGATAAATGATTAATTGAAATCTAGCAGAGAATTCTGCAGCAGCGCAGATGGTGGTACAAGTATAAGATCCAGGCAAAAGTTTAACAAAAAATCTTATTTTAAGCCAAAATCAGCAAATTTCTTTTTTTTTTTTTTTCAAATCAGGTTTAACTCATGATATTATACATGGAGTTATTATGTCCCAGTGACCTTTGAAATAAAGATAATTTACATAATGCTTCAAAATAATTGCTCAGTAAGTGCATAAAGTTGTTATGAAGGTGGCTGCTGAGTGGTAAGACTCACTTCTACAAGTACTCAGAGTACACCCAAGTACCCATTTATTAGGTACACCAGGTCAAGTCTAATTAAAGAGCACAATAAGTTACATTTTTCAACCGTTTCAGAGAAGTGCTGAAATCACTTTTCACTGATTTCATCACTTTTGTGAAAGGGTCTTTGGGTTCTGTCAAGTTATACAGACAGTTATTTCTGTTAGCCTTTTTCACGGCCATAAAATAGGGAGAGGAGATCATAGAAACACCTGTCAGTAAGAAGGACTGCTACTTCATTATTTAAACTGGGTCACCAATCAGCATTTTATTTTCCAGTGGACGCCTCCCACAATTCTAAGGCCAAAACGTTTTGTTTTTTTTTAACAATTTAATGTTTTTAAAACATTCTCAGGGCCAAAAAAAGATTTTTTTTTGTAGTGATGGCATCAAAATGTGGAATATATGAACAGAGTATATACTTTGGTATAACATGTAGCTTGCCAAAATAAACGTTTTGGCTCAAATTCACTTCAGTTGCAGAATCATTTGAAACTGGCACAAAAGGAAACGTATCAGTGTCGGTGTTTTTTGGAAACTAGAGCTCATTTTGAAGTTGAAGCCAGCAGCTTGTTTCAAGAAGGTTGGAACAACACACAGGAAAATTTGTGTAATGTCAAAACACACCTGGTGGATCCAGGACTTACAACGATTGTGCCATACATACTGGTTTGCATTTCATCTCAGCAAAATCCCTTTTCTATACTTTTGCTACTTCATTAGAGTCCAAATTTGCTTCCAGCCAAGCTGGGGAATGATGAGTTCATTTCACACTTGTTTATTCTATTTAACCAGCTGAGTGCAAATTCCAGTTCAAGGAAATCTGCTTCACCCTCTGAAGTCTTAAACGGGTGCTATAGTTTTCATTTGGGTGCACTTGGGTCTCAGTGCTGTAAAATTCATCATCGGACTTTGTGGACTTCAAATAAGTGCAGCAGGAATGACTACTCATGTGTGGCATCTTCTGCGTCTGCAATAGTTTATAATTTATCATCGGTTATGAGTCAAACCCTCAGCTATCATGATCTGCTTTTTTTTTTTTTTTTTATTGTTTTCAAAGATTTTTCAATAAAACAAATGCTTTCTTGAGCAGAGGGACCTTGCAGGCACTGCAGTTACCAACTGCTTTACCAACTCTTTTCTAGGTGACTACAGTCCCAGCTGCCTTTAGATCATTCATAAGTTCCTCCCGAGTTGTTCTCCTTCAGGTTTCACACTGTTCTCATTATCATTGAAACTCCATGAGGTGAGATCTTGCGTGGAGCTCCAGACCTAGGGAGCTTGGCAGTTATTCTATGGTTCTTCCATTTGCCAATAATCACACCAACTGTTGTCACTATCTCACCCAGCTGCTTGGCGATGGTCTTCTAGCCCATTCCAGCCTTGTGCACAATCTTGTCCCGGACATCCTTGGAAAGCTCTTTGGTCTTGGCCATGGTACAGTTTTAAATCTGGAGAGATTTATTTCTTCTATGCACTGTTGTCTTTTACACAGGTAACAAGCTGAGAAGGCTCCCAGCTGTATAAAATACACCTGGGAGCCAGAAATCTTCCTCATTGATAGGGGAGCAAATGCTTATTTCCTTCATGGAAATACAAATTGATTTCTAACTTTTTTGAAATGCATTTTTATGGATTTTTTTTGTTTTTGTTCTGTCTCAGTGTTCAATAAACCTACCATTGAAATTATAGACTGAACTTTCTTTTGTTAGTGGGCAAACTTACAAAATCAGCAGGGGTTCAAATAAGTTTTTTGACTGTACACTTTGCACTTATTTACATTTGGTATTATATTTTATGGATGAATAAAAGTTAAAAAAAATTATTGTTATGATGTTTGGCATAACTGAAAGTACATGCAATATCAACCATCTAATCTGGTAAATTAGTAACAGGACTGTGTATAAAAAAAAAATTTTTTTAAAGGAGGCAGAGTCTTTGAGAGGTACTCAAAGGCCACTCTGTGAATGACTGTGTCTAAGAATAGCTCATTTTAAGAACAAATCAGTCAAACATGAAACTCCTAATCAAAGCTAAATTTCAGGATTGACTGTAAAGCCATTTACAACCCTTAGTGGTCTGATTTTTTGTAAATGAAAAACAAGATTAATTTTTTCCTAATGAATCACTGACTGTTGATAAAAATCTGAGAAAACCCGTAAAACATGTGCAACATGTCGGATGCTTATCTGATGAAAATATTGAGTATGACAGAAAATAATTCATGGTTGCTCAAATAAGAGTTGTATTCAGGAGCACAGATCCGTGGGAAGATGTAACCCTTCATGTGCTTTTTTTTTGTCCGCATCCTACATTCATCCCAAAGATGCGGCTCTTTTGTGCTTCTCACACAAGCACGCAGTCTGACAATGCAACCACATTAAAATAAATACAGGGTGGAGTGTTAACCTCAGGCATGCTTGCAACTCTTACCGGCTAATTGTCAGAAGTCCTTCACTGGCATTCCTTTACATTGTTTACAACCTTAAATTAACCGGAACACAAATACACGGTCTTGTTTTTGGTATTTGACCTAGATATGTAAATAAATAATAATCAATAAAAGCTACAGAGTCACATTAAAGTAGCTCAGGTCTTCCTTCTGCTCAGCTGAACTTATTGGGCAAACACATAGGAGGGATTTCCCCATTACTTGTGATTGGAGTCTAATCATAAACACACAAGAGTGATAAAAACATCAAGAAAGATAACTTCCTCATTTCTACTCATCTTACTCCGAATTATCTCCCTCCTTTTACAGCGGTGCAAATTACGAACGTTATCAAACAAGCTCAGTGATTCAGCGCTGTTGTGTGACTCAGCTGACAGAAATCCTTGACAGTTTTCTGTAAGTTGTAAAAAGACAGAATGGTGTGACAGAGGAAATAAAGAGCACACTTTACAATTAATGTTCCAACAGAGCAATATAAAAATATCAGCTTTTAACTCATGTTAGGGGGACATAAAAGTCTACAAAAACAAAATAAAACAAAGTCAAAGTCGATTTATTTTAAAGGGCAGACATAGGAGGGACATATAATCACCACGTCTTCTAAATAAAAGAATTACATAAGCCATGTGATGACTATAGCAACGATGGAGTTAACTCCCTTTGATTTAACAGAATTAGAGGCTATGCTAGCAATGCAAGGCTTTAGCTATTGACTTCAATGAACAGAGGAGTTGTTCAGTTCGTCGTGTGTATGCACCGCATCTGATTTGATTTACAGCATGTGACTTAAAAGTCCTTGTAATTTTAAAGGATTTACATCCTCATTCTTGTCAACTGATCCACAGCCTATTCATTCAGCAAACAGGAAATGCTACTTGTTATCTTTTAGACCTCATAAGATGTAAATCCAGAACTTGCAGAAGAATCATTAAGAGAGTCCTACTGTTAGGCTTCAAATACTACAAGAATCAGCCAAAACACTAAACGTACTAAACGTTGAAAGGTGAAGAGGTGAGTAAGACGAAGAGCTCCGAGCACTTATGCCACAGATACTAATCCAACTTAGCGTAAATGGGACGTGGTGGAATGACCAACCACAGTAGACAGTATAAGAGATGGACATAGCCACTATGATGTCACTCATGGGTTTTGGGCTCCATATCTTAAAGCCATAGCCACTGCTATGTTGGTCTAGAGCAGGGGTGTCACATCATGGGCCACATACAGCCCACTTCTTAAGTGGGTCGGACCAGTGAAAATCCCCTTTCTGTCAGTGTAAAGACATTTACCTACACACATTCGATATAAGGAAAAGATGTGCGATGACAACAGCACAGCTCTTTTTTTCTACATGATAAAGAAATGCTGCTGTGGTTAATGAAGATTTGTAAAATTAAAGAAAAGGTCCTGGTAGATCATTTTCCAGATTCTCCTATAACTACAAAACTGATTTATTCACAGATATATTTTTATGTGGACCCTTTAAAAATAAACAAACAAACAAACAAACAAACCCCCCAGACCAACTTTTTGGTCATTTAAATGTTTATCTATTACTTAATTACTTCGTTGTAGTATTAACGGCCGTGGGTGACATGTTTATCAGTAGGAAAAGCTGTAAAACTTATGAAAATGCAATAAAAACTTCAAAATCTATGCTCTACTTGACATTTTCTAAAGCCGTCCAGTGGGGCAGATTGAAGTCTTATGTTTGACACCACTGGTCAAGAGGTTGTAAGATACCAGCAAGATGAATTCAACAACTTTGACAGTATAGAAGACAGACACAGATTCCACATCACAACAGTGAAGCCAGCACTGAAGTGCTTTGATAAATGCTTAGCCAATGAGCACGTAGTTTCACAGCCAGATCCACCCATCGCTCGTCACATCCAAGTGAAACTGAAGCACAAATTTATTTACAAAATGCACCAACACCATAAACTTGGTGGAGGTCCAGTTGATGCATGGGTAAAGCTTCTTACTAAAGATGAAGACAAGCAGACAGCTGCCACTGTTGGCACACCTGTCAAAGTCAGTCACATCGCCAGCTTTAACGCTTGTGATTATCAAAATCGATAACTCCTGAAAAAAAAAAAAAAAGAATTCAAATTTAAATGAAATCACTCACAGTGCAGAATCAGGACATAAAAATGCTATTTCATGTTGTATAATTTGGCATGTTAACATGGGAAAATGCCTAATTTGGGGAATGACTCACTTTCGTAAGCACTCTCACCCGGCCATTAGAGGAACTGCAGTTTTTGCCACTTGACTCCCACATAACCTGTAGGTCTCCAAGAATCCCTAAAAATGTTGTAGACAGATTAGGGTAGTTTTAGGGGCACAACGGTATCTACAAAATAGTGTTAAAATGTCAGCTACCCCGGTTAAACATGCCAAAAGTTTCAAATAATGAAATCAGAGTATCCCTGTGAATGAAAAAGTCTCAAGAAGGCTTCAGAATGCCCTAAGCACTTGTTATTTTCTACTTTTAATGCTGTATTGCACCACAGTGAGAAACATCTCTCAGGTACACAACTCTGTGTGAATACAGAGCTCCACCCCTCTTGTCAAACCTTGTGCTTGTGAAGGGCAGCCAATCAGAAGAAAGGCACTGACTAAAAGTATACGTGCTGAAATGGCTCGTTTTAAACAGAGGATAAACTGAGATTCAGCACCCAGACCCAGATAGGATAAATAGAGATTTTTTTTATTTATTTTTTTTTAACTGTAAATCAAGTAAAGCCACTCCAGTAGAAGAATAAAAAATGAGCCCATCTATGTTTTGGTTATAATACTAGGGACTTGTTACAGCATGTGTGCACAAAGTCCAAAGTTCTAGCATTCATAAAAGAGCCATTCCCAAACTGCTGCCAAGAAAGCTCGAAAGCAATATACTATGGAAAAAATGCTGCGGATTTCTTTTCAATAAGAGAGCATAATAAATGCATTCAAGTGTATAGACTGGGATGTCCAAATAATTTCATCTATACACACTGACCAAGACTGTTTTTTAAACAAGGGTTATATCCTGGAGGCAATGATGCCGGACCGGTATGTTTGTTTTTAAATTCCACAAACTATTTCCTTCTGGGAAGCAGACTCAACCCAGGAACTATGGTTCACACAAAAAAGTAATGAGTGTCTACACCAAGTTGTAAACCTTCAGGGTTAAAAAAATTAAACCAGCAGAGAAGTTGCTCTAATTTTCTAACTTCAGTCACAACAATAAGTTTAAAGCCTGGCACAAAAGATGATTTGGGGGGTTGTAGTTACTCCTTCATATCACTGTACAGCTGTATCATTTTAAGGCTTAAAGTTAAAGGCATGGCTTTGATAGGCAGGTGCCCTGTAGCACTTAGCTGTTTGCTGGGTACCTGTATCTGTAAGCTGTGGAGTTTAAGCATGCCAAGCAAGCAGCATCTATAAGTGCACTTATAGATCTGGTGTTTAAATGCACTTACACATTTAATCGAACAGTATAATGTACACAAGAGTGACAAATATGCCACGCAATCGTCTTCCCCATGAGGATCCTGCAGATCCAGAGATTTATTCTAAAAACTGTACACAGGCAAGCTGCTCATCTTGGATGCTGTCATTTTTGGGATGGAAAGAAGAATGTCCCCAACTTTTTCAGTCAATGTCTTAAGTCACAAAGATGACAGCCAAGTAATCAGGCTGAATTCTTCACATGGTACAATTTTCTTTTTTATCTTCTTTTGAAACCATCCCTCAAAGACTATTTATAATAGAGCCACTAAGTCAACATGAATGACTGCTGGGACACCCTAAAACCTGTTTACCTCCCCTACAGGGAATACAGTTGTTTTTAATTTCTCAGCTTTTCCTGTTCTGTCAAGTGAAAAATGACTGAAGTGAAAAGGTCTATTTTCTGAAGTCTAAAGACAACTCAGGCGTGTCACTCCACGTGTTGATTTGAATAGACCCCAACAGCTGCTTGAGTTTAGTTGCAGCTGTGTGCTAGCTGTCACACAACAAGACTGGAGTGAAGGTGGGTGTCAGAAAGGTGTAGTAGTTTAGTATTAGTCACACGCAACGTTACAAAACAACCACAGCACAGCCAAGATTTGTCTTAGTTGACCTAACACCACAGGTGAAAACAGTGCTTCACCCTCTATACTAGCGTGTGACGCAAGCACCTACGTGCAGCAGAAGGGCGTGTGAGCCGTGGGTTGCCGACCTCTGATCTAGATAGTAACGGCTGCATGGTTACTATCTAGACGGATTTCTCAAGTCCATTTAACATGATCCATCCACTGCGGCTGAGAGAGAAGCTACAGGAAATGTAAGTAATCATGTCCACCATCTCATGGATTGCATACTACCTGACACACAGTCTGCAGTATCTGAGACTTTATGATTTGTTGAGGTGCCATACTGGAGCTCCACAGGGAATTGTGCCGTTTCACATTGCCTTGTACACCTCAGGCTTTTCAGTAAAACTCAATGTACTATGTTATTAATAATGGGAGAGAGGAGGAGCACAGAACACTAGGAGATTATTTTGTGGAGTATTCTGGGAGGAATCATCTGCTTCTGAATGTGAATAAAATCACATAGACTACTGAAGGATGAGTACGGCTATACAACTCCTGTCAATCCTGAGACAGGATGTTGATGTGGTGGAGGAGTACCTGTGCGCCCAGGTTTCCACATCAATAACAAGCTGAACTGGAAGCCCAACACAGAGCAGCAGTGGTGGGTGGCAAAAAAAAAAAGAAAAAAGAAAAAGACAACATAGTATTGCAATATTCCGTGTGGAAATATTGTATCAGTACAGGCACACTAGATATACTTATTTTATTAGAGGGCTCGTGTCTTGCACCATCATTCTGCAATAACGTTAGCCAAGGAAACTTAAATGAACTGAACCGAAAAACTATCCAGCAATCGACTGATTGCAACTTGTGGTGACTAATGGTTGCCCAGAGCTTGAGGACGTTGTGCACTCATGATCACTTGCACAGGTCGCCCGATTGGACGCAACTGTCTGCAAACAGTTGCAGTGTGACTTAGACTAACTGCAGTTTTTCTGACAGATTATTGAAGGTTTATAAACAACTGCCATCTATTTTTCTATTATCAAAAACAGATTGCATGTAGTTACCAAGTAGACCCCATTCAATCGCACACTGATAGCAGACTCTCTCATGCCAACATTTATGACAGGTTTTAGTGACAGTGTTCGTGTGCTTTACAAGCTTATTTTACAGCAAAAATAACTGAAGCGAGATAACTTTATCTTACTGGATTTTGAGGACCCAATTTGCTGTTGAAAATTACAATATATGTTAGTTACAATATACTCAGCATATCGCAAAAAGTTAAAATCAGAATAATATTGTATCATTAGTGAATTATCGTGTTAGTAGCGTATCGTGGGGTGTCTTGTTACTCCCAAATCTAACTAGCTAGTTCTACTTTATCACAAAGCTGAGAGCCTTTAAAGCTGGGGTTCACAATCCCAGTCCACAAGGGCCGGTGTCCCTGCAGGTTTTAAATCTCACCCTGGGTCATCACACCTGAATCACATGATTAGTTCATTACCAGGCCTCTGGAGAACTTCAAGACATGTTGAGAAGGTAATTTATCCATTTAAATCAGCTGTGATGGATCAAGGACAAATCTAAAACCTGCAGGGACACCAGCCCTCGTGGACTGGGATTGGGGACCCCTGCTTTAAAGTGTGCTGCTAAATGATGGGCATGCCACATGTCAGAAGCAAATCTTATAACACGTGTTATAAACCTTCTATAATATACTATATCCGTCTGAGAGAGAATCACCTGTCAGATATTAATAACAGTGTATTATTGTTATTATTATTATGTTCACACAAAATATTGTGATCTGGAGGGAGAGCAGGGAACAGCTGGAGGACAGAGTGTCTCGGGAGTTGGAGACAGATGGAAAGGTGAAGATGCAAGGAGTATAGGTGGTAAAGGTGGATGCGTTGGTCAACCATCCAAAGCAACAGTCAGTGCATGAGACAGGTGCAGCAGGTGGAGACGATTGCCTGGGGTGATTTTTGAGGAGCATAGCAGTAAGAGTGAAAGGGAAGGATTACAAGGTGGTAGTGAGACCTGCTGTGATGTGTGGTTTGGAGACGGTGGCACTGACCAAAAAAAAGAAGAAGAAGACAAGAGGCCGAGCTGGCACTGACCGTGATGGACAAGATTAGAGATGAGTATATCCGACGGACAGCTCGGATTGAGCAGTGTGAAGACAGGGAGACAAAGCTGGGATGGAGGTCGATGCTAAAGATTGGGTGAGATGAAGGGAAATGATCCGCTGTGGCGACCCCTAAGGCCGAAAGACTATTATTATTACATCATAAGTTCAACTGCTATTTCCAAAACAAAAAAACAAATAAAACATAGCTGGTTTCTTATTCATTCTCATGGTACACTGCGTGTCAGTTATGAAAATTTGCCCATAAGGTTAGCTGCTGTTTGCTGAGTCTCGTGAAGTTCATTACTGGATATTAATGCGCTAAATGTGACTCTAACTATGGTTATCATTTGCTGTAAACGCGTTATTTTCACTCGAAATAAGTCGGGGTTGGTGGCCAGACATGTTTACGTATAAAGGATTTTAAGACTTCGTGAAAACAGAGGGTCAAAATATTCGTGTCCGATGATGGGTGCATTAGCAAGAGCTACACTAGCAAGGCATGCTAGAGGTGAGAAAGGCGCTAAGAGAAGTGACACTACAGCTGCAGAAAAAGCGCACTTTTGTCCTCATGTGTCTTACCCTCCTCGCCGGTCCCGTGCACGGAACACCCGGTCAGATATCCGGGTAAAAACCCCAGCTATGGCCGGTGAGTACACGGAGTACACCAGCCTCCTCCAGGACATGGGAGCCGCCATTGCTGCAGCACTGCGAGTTTGAAAAAACTTTATAGACACGCCTCTCAGTTCACAGACACAGACGCTTTCTACACTGTGCAGTACACAAGGTTGTAGTGACAGCTTGAACCATGCCAAGAAGTTCAATTCAGTTCAATTCAGTTTTATTTGTATTGCTTCAAAGCACAACAACATTTGCCTGAAGGCGCTTTAAACTGAAAGGTAAAAACCTTACAATAATAAGACCCTACTGTAATAGGTAAGGTGCTTTTCTTTTAATTAAATAAATTAAATGTCGCTGGTTTGGGATCTGTTTTTCTGTGATTTTGGGGGTGATTTTAAGTGTCTTTTAATGACCTGCAAATTATTTATGCTCTATTGTTAAATTAACCACCAAGACACTCTTTAAAAAAGACATATGTGACCACAGAAAAGCTTAAAGATATATTTTTGGTAACACATCTTCCTGTTCAGTTACCTGTTAAAGGTGTGCCTTGAAGATTTTCAGTCATGCAATGCATAACGTGCATTGCATACAAGTGTTTATTTCAGCCGACTGATAAATGTGTGTGTATGTGTTTATATTTGGAAGGCTCATAGCACGTGAGAATCTTCATTACTGCTGTCTTATAACAACAATACTCGCAGCAGTATGTTTCAGTAGAATGATATGGAGAACAATCAGGACTACTATCTAACTTTACTGCTTTATTGATTCCAAAACACTGTAAATATGAGTTGATATCTTTCATAGCCTTACAGCCTATGTTTGTTCTTGGATTGTTAATGAAAATATTAGCAAGAAAGACCAGTAATCATAGCATTTGTAATTGATTCTCACTATTTTTCAGAGTAAATTTAAACCTTTTTCTCCTCTAAAGTTACAGATTTGGCTCTTAACTTAAAATGAGTCACTCTTTCAACCTTTCATTACATATAGGGCATTTGCATGGCTCAAGCAACAGTGTAGGCTGTTGCTCAAGAGCATTTGCAGTAAGTCAGATGTTTCCTGACACGGACACGACACAGTGGACTGAGGGACCCCTATCTTTAAACATAAGCCAGTTTGTCGTAGGTCAGACGCTATTTATCCTTCATGCTGTTAAGAAAGAGAAGGGAGAATGCAATGACAGCCCATGTTGATGCTGAATAGCTTGAAAATATCTGACCTTAAGGTAAGGCTTTGTTTATGGAAACTCAGCAGAGAGATTCGTAACAGCACAAGGAAATAGATATAAACCTTGAAAGTAGGCTACTTGATTATTTCAGTGAAACACCTAAAAAAAAACTTCTACCAGTGCTTTTTTCTTAATTTGTGCACATGTGCTTTTGTATTCTGTGTTTGTCCAAACAAACTACAGCAAATTTAATAAACAGTAGAGTAACATTCACTGCGGTACAGTTTTAAAATACTTGAGTCTTTACTCAACCTCAGCAGACTAAATATTGAATAGATACTCACGAGTACTTTAATTCACAGCATTATGACAACTTTTCACCGAGATACAAATTTAGGGGTGCTTTTTTAAAAATAAAAAAAAAATTCTCCTACCAATCTGGGATTACTGAGACCTGATATGTATTAAAACTAAGAATAATATTTGCATATGTTAAGATATTTTTTGTTTGAGACTTTAACAGAAGTCTGTGCATTTTACTGGTAATCCTGGCAATCTTCTGCATCAGTAAAAGTAACCCTGCTAAAAAGAAAAAAAGTAAATAAGATTTTTATTACAATCCTGCTGATTTTCCTTAAGGGAGAAAGAACAAAATGTCTTCTACGGGTCTGAATATGTTTGTATAACCTAAATATGCGGGGAGAAATGCTGATTTCTACATAGACACCAACACTTGGATGCATTATTTTACATGGAGCTGAGTATTTTTAATGCTTTAACGGCAGATCTGAGTGTTAGATGAATGCAGAAGAAAAGAAGGGTCCTGCAGTGCATGCAGAAGCATATTATGGTTAGTTATTATAGCGAGAATATGTGGAGTATGTCTCTAAAACATGAGCCATAGCTGCGGTTTTATATTGTGCCATATGTGGAGCTTTTAACTTTTTCACCTTGTCGAGAAGGGAATCCAGCAGCAGTACCAGGAAACAGCCCGGTAAAGGTCACGCTGATTATTTATTGGCGATCCGCCAAGAGCGGGCGCGAGCCCGCGCGTGTGTTCTTTTGCGTGCGTGAGCGTGCGTTCGTGTGTTTACTGGAAGAACCTCTGAACGGAGGGGGGCGGAGCTTTACGAACATCGGCTTTACTCACTGGAAACAACCTCCAGTAAACCTCCTCCCCTCCCCGCCTCCCCCAACACACACACGGGGAGTTCTCCGGCAGATACCGCTGCCGACACATTCCTCTGCTCGGTAAGGAAACCCACACGCTCTTTTGGATACTTTTTTATGGATTTTAATGCCTGAGTTAATATTTTTTCAAGCACTACTTTCGGGTAGTTTGCGTATCTTTTCTTTTGGCGACGAGCGGCTGCGGCGCTGGGCTGAGTGTATCCACAAGGTAAGTTAAAACATTTAAAAGCGGTTCGCTGGTCATCGTCTTAAAGTAGGCAAAATGACAGAAAACTGGGGTATGGGGCACTTTAAAGCGCTGTGGTTTTATTTAGCAGCTCGGACTCTCGCTGAAGACGGTCCTAAAAGTGTTAATGCTCGGGGGGGTTCGCAGTATCATCAGTAGTGGACCGAGTTTAACGCCAGTGGCTCCGTAGCAGTTCGGAGTCGCTATGGCGCCTGCACTGTCCGGTGAAGCCGACTTCCAATTCCCGTAGAGCCTGCAGGGTATCTCGGGAAACCAGAACCAGACGGGACACCTTTTCAGTCATCGTGAAACCGGAGAACGGGGCCTCCGTGCAGGAATACAGCTATTTAGCAAAGAGAAAGGGAGGGGGTTAATAAAAGAAAAAAAATCGCGCTGGCTGGACTCTTTCACAGTGACCCCGATTCAGAAATCCCTTGTTGCGGTGCGCCCGATCGAAGACAATTGAAAGCAATCAGGATCCAGTTGCTGTCTGGCTGCACGGTGCAGCAGCACGAGTAAGCAGTGCATTCATTTAAACTAAATATAACCTGCCTGCTCGCTGCCCGCTCCTGCCTTATGCATTTGTTACAGTCGCCATAACTGCATTTTTATGGGGGTAAACTCAGAGCTCCAGTGTGGCACAGTGGCCATTTATTTCTCACTGCCTATGCAGGAGTGAAATTCAAATGAGGCTCTATGGCTCTATATTTGCATGCCAAGATGAGGTTATATATAGATGGAAGTGCTTAATCTTTGCTCACTGTCTCCCTCCAGCTGTGTATAAGTGCTCTCTACCAGCCCCTCTCTGGATGCATCAGACTCCTCTTCCCCGGGGCCCTGGACCCGGTGTGTGACCCCGCCATCCTCACCCCGCTCCCCCCGCTCCCCCCCTCGTCTCCCCTCTCGCTCTGCTGCCGACTCTCTTCCACCTGTCCAATCCGGCGCTCCTTTTCTGGGCCCCCTGCCTCTCGATCAGCAGGGAGAGGCAGGGGGCCATGGCATGGCCATGGTAACCTTTGCAGGACACAACCCCCTTGCCATGAGCAGCGTCACCCCTCCAGAGGGCAGGGTTCAGGGGTCGAACTTTACCCCGCATCATTTCAAGCCCTTCAGCTCGCATGAACACTACCAGCAGGTCAGTCACATCTGAGGAGTTAGCTAAACTATTACGTTTTGTGTGTGTGGTTTCTTTGGCGTTCTTGGAAATTCACCATGGCTTTTTTCTTTCTTTTTTTACCCGTTTCAGGTGATGCGTGCACTGCATAAGCTTCAGCAGAGTGGCTTTTACTGGGGAGCTGTTGGAGGCCGGGAAGCCAGCTCCCTGCTACGCTCTCAACCCCCTGGCACTTTCCTGGTCCGTGACTCCTCAGACCACCACCACTTCTTCACACTCTCTGTCCAGACAACTAAGGGAACCAAGAATCTGCGAATCCACAGTGAGGGACGAGGCTTCTTCCTACAGCCAGACCCCCAAAATACCCAGGAGCTCCCGCAATTTGACTGTGTGCTGAAACTCATAGCGCACTACATGGGGAAGGGGCAAGATACTGAAGGAACCAAGGAACGGGCGAGTGGGGACAATCCAGGAGAGACAAAAACAAAGGCACACAATGTTTATCTGATCCACACCGGTGGGGAGAAAATCCCCCTGGAATTGCGTCGACCCCTCTCGACTTGTCTCTCCAGCCTGCAGCACATGTGCAGGAGGACGCTGAACAATCAGGGCCTGGGGGCGTCTGAGCGGACTGAGCAGCTCCCGGACACACTTAGAGACTACCTGGAGGAGTATGATGCTCCTATATGACTGACAGGAACTGCGAAAGGTTCTACTGCATGGACCAAGTGCCAGGATTACAGCACGGACCAGCTCTCGGTGAATGCGAGATTGTCTGTGTGGACATAAACTGACCAGACTGAGCCTTAAGTGCTAACATGAGGTCAGTTTTCCAGAATCAGCTGATCACTGATCTACTCTGGGTCACCCGCTGACCTTGTGGGGATGAGGAGTGTGATTTGGGTAACCGACGATTACCTCGTCCGTCCTGCCTTGCAAAAACACAAAAACAAAAAAAAACAAAAACACTGACCATTCAAGTGAGTGGCAGATGAAGCCCGAGGTCAAAGGTCAACGTTTCCTATGACTGACTGAGACGCAGAGCAGTGCCTCGTAGAAGATTAACCTGACTGGTCGATATTAACGATGACAGCGAAGGCATGATCAATGCACCACCGGTGATATCTTGGTGGGTTTAATGTGCTTCTAAAGAAAGCTGCTGCTGTCTGCGTGACATTTACAACTGGACAGACAAACGGCAGTGGGTAGAGAGAGTGGATGGATTGGGGGGTGGGGGTTTCAGAGAAAAGGCAAAGTCCAAACGAGGGGGGCCCTGTACAGAGAACGCACAGGATTTGTTTGTCTGAGTGTGAGCGTGAGTGTGTGTGTGAGTGTGTTTGTGTTGTGGTGGTGCACACATTTCCATTGCTGCTTCCCGCAAGTGTTGCCTCATAGAGGGGGAGTGGGACGGTCATGCACTCTAGCTCCACATATGCAAACACACACCCTCAAACACACACACGCACAGGTATAGACCACATGAAGGTTTTGTTAGCATGGGAGTTTTGGGGGATGGGGGGAGGTTAAAAAAATAATTACTAAGCATTTTCTTCTCCTATGTGTTCCTTGTTCCTGATCCATAACCATTTGACTGCCCAGCCCCCCCTCCCCCTGCCTTTTTGTTTCAGAGATGCATGTATGCTTTGACAGTGACAGAAAACAGGCCGCTCTTGCCGAGACAAAAGCTTTTTTACCGGGACAAAAGCCCTGGCATGGGACCAAACAAAACAGCAGAACTTATTTTTATCCCGACTGGCTGGAAAAATGTCAGCGACACTGTAAAGCTCCTTGGGGGAATGATGATAATGGTGATGATCCCAAAGATGCGGAGAGGGCGAGGATTTTAAAGCAGAGGGAGGAGTGGGATTGGGAGAAGGAAACTGAAAAGGAGGGGTAGACTTGGGGGAGAAAGGTGGGAGGAGACATACTGGTATACAGCTAAACAAAAACTCTGATAAGAGGAAATGATAGAGCACAACAGGACGCCGCTCCTGTAAATATAACTGCCTCGTGTGAGGGGAAAAAAAGATTTTAGCTGAGTCTTATTTCTGTCTTAGATTATCATCTCCGGCTCATTTCTATTTGTTAAAATGCCCCAGTGTGTTTGAATATCTGTCTTCTCCTGTAACTTCAGAAAGGATTTGTATTTTTTACTTTGTCTACTTTTCCATCATAACCTCTGGAGGAGGAGAAGTGGACAGTTGGACTTGTCTGAATGTTAAGGATACACTACACTTTTCCCTCAAGTGATTCTTAAAAAAGAAAAGAAAACAGCCTTTTGTAAACCAGAATTCAAAACTTAGATTTGATCAAAAAAAGAAAAAAAGGAAGTGCTTTTGCTGTTTGACCCGTACCTGTGATCCATATTGGAGTGGCAGCCTTTTATGTTTTTGTCTGTTTGAGCTCACATGGCCACTCGAGGTGAGGGCGGCACACTTTTTTTTTGGTCAAATCTGGGTCACATCAACACCAACTCTTTTTTTTTATTTTTTACATGTGTTGCACCGGTGGACCACGTGTATGTGAATCATATTGTCTTTTATAAAGACTCTCTCGCAACAGGCTGGCCACTAGTCTGGCAATACAAGCTGTAATACCTGAAATGACAAAGCATTACAGAAATAAATGAAAAGGAACGTTGCACATATTTATATTTCTAAAATATTTCAATAATTTATATTAAAAAGCACTATTTTTACAAAAGTCAATGCATTTGCCTTGTGTCTTAATTTACTGTTTTGTTTTTCTTCTTTTGAACTTCCACTAATACAATATTGACTGCACACACTTTTAACTTACTCTAATAAATTGTAAAATGGTTTGTGTTCCAGCAATTCCTGGCCTCGCAGCAAGACTATTTACTTACAATTGGGATTTCCTAGTTAAACAAAGCAGTGTTTATTCAGTCGGCACACTTTGAAAAAGAGTGAGCAACAGCAGCTCACAAGGAGGACACACATTCATCACGGGGTTAAAATTGCTCCGATCCACGCTTCTCCGTTTCTTTGCCAGAGGATTGTGGATAAATTCCACAGGGACTGGAGAACATATAGGGAAGGATAGAAGGAAAGGATGGAGGGAGGGCACAGCTGATGTGCAGATGGCACAGTAACAAAGGGTTTCCCAGAAGGAGAGGGTTTAGGTCAACGTCATGCATGCACACTTTGACACAGCAGTCACTGTGTGGAGAGCTCACTTTGGGCTGGACCTAACTGGAAAGGAATGCAGTGGGGTTTTATACATCCTGCCTGAGGGGCTGAAAGAGGATGGTGTCCTCCAGGGAGTGTGTATGGATATGTGTGTGTGTGTGTTTGAGGTCAAATAGGTGAAAGGGTCCACCTGGAGGAGATTTATGATGGTCTGTGGTTTTAGTTTTTTTGTTTTTTTAGTGCGCAGCCAAAGCAGAGTGTGTGTGTGTGTGTAAGTGGTTGGTCAAGCTAGATTGCGCCTGTTGGTAAAATTAAGCAGGAGGTGAGTTTCTTCATTTCTACCCCCCCTCCCCCCATTTCCCCGAACACACACACACAGATATGGTTCCCATTCCCTGCATACCTTGTGCTCTGTCTGAGGCTGGCTTCCAGGAAAGAGGCACTTTAATTGAGTTGAGTTTTTACGGCTCTTGCCTGGTGTTAATGTGTGTTTCAGAAGGAGGGAGTGTGTGAGGTAGGGGAGTCCTGAAGAGGAAATAATTGCTTAAAACAAGAAATAAAAGATGCGGAGAGAATATTAAAGTCAGATAAGGAGGACCTGGGAGATTTTCCTGATTTTTTTATGTCATACATATGCTGTAAAAATGGTGGATCCTCATTTTAATATGGCCAAAGCTTCTACATTTAAACCTTGTGAGCTAAAATTGAAGGCTTCAGGCTCTTTTCTGCGCTCCTGTTCAAACCTTTTGTTTGAAAGGTGGCTTAAAGGAACTGCACCACAGCCCAGTGTAAGATAAACGAGGATTATTTTGAACTATGAGTCATGCAAAGCGACTCTGGTCAAGTCCAAAAGGTTAAAACCAACACTATTTTTTCTCTACTTAACTCCTCTCTCCTATGTTCAAGATGAGATTAAGCAGTTATATTTTGATCTCCCTCCTATCCCTTAAAAAATAGAGAAGGAGTAACCTCGTCTACCTCACTGGGCCAGCCGCCAGTGCTACACACATCTCTCTGGACTCGAGCCAACCTAAGACCTCTGTGGGAATCACAGGCTAATGTTTAATAACTGTTTTTACAGCTCACCTCAGTACAGGTAATTACAATGATTCAAAAACTCGGTTCCTCATTTTTCGCCTTGACACTTCCAGGAAAAAACGCATCCAGGGTTGCTGTTTGGACGCTGGTGTGCGTCTGTGCGCGAGTGCAGATGACACTATTTGTTTATGAGAGGAAAACTGAGTGGGCACTTGGAGAGAAGGATGACGTAGGTTAGGAGACAAACAGAAAATGAGTGAGCCTTCTTCCCAAAATCCAACCAGAACAATCCAGTTTTACACACAACACATTGTTTAAATAAGCCAGCTCAGCTCGCTGTGACTCATCTTATGTTCCCCATAGTTGCCTAGTGAGTGGCGCTGGAATATTTTGCCTGTGCGTCGTGAATCTCACACACTCACAGAAAGTCTTTCCACCGTGATTCATTTTTTTTCGGGTTATGACTTGCTGTGTCCAGCTCAACAGTTGTCAACAGTGTCCCCGCCAAACACAACACCCGGGTCTCAAACAACTGAGCTCCATTTGGAGAACCCCCCAACAATCAAAACACTCGCACCAACGTTTCGGGCACCGCCTCTCATAACTTTAATGCTGTGTTTTAATGCAGCATAAGGAAGTGAGAAGCAAGTTGAGCAATAAGAGGAATACTTTTCAAAATGTAAGCCAGTTTTCACTCCTGGAGCCTGATCAAAATTGAAGTGTGCTATCTGCAGCGTCTTTTGTGTTTTATGTCATTTTTGCGCTCTTACCAAAGTCAGCCACAACACGCATAGAGGGTGGAAAGAATATTAAAAGGTTAGGACTGTACTCTACAACTAGCAAGTCACAACCATCTTCCAGGAAAGGCCCCTTGGACTGCTGATTATTTCTTCCAGTAAGGCTTTTTCTTGCCTGATCGGTGCTTATAGGAAAGGCGTTCGGGTTGGCCCATCAGTTCGAGTATTGTCACAGCCGCTTCTGATAAAGCCAGACCAGCTTCCAGGAAACCAGAGATTTACCCTCCAGCATTCCATCATTCCTTCACCATCAGTGCACACAGACAGAGACGGAGAGAAGCAGAGGGAGCAGAAGGGGTATAACAGCGATGGGGATCAATAAAAACCATATGGGGAAGCCTACATGCAGTTAAATGCACGAGTGCATGTATGTGTTTTGTTTGTGTGTGCACAAAGCGCCTTCACTTGTACTCACTGACAGTGACGCATCACAAACACATCCAAACAAACACAATATTCCTCCAAGCCTACTGTAGTGATGATCTTTACTTTCGCATAAATCATCACTTATCACCCTGGAAAGCCTGGGTGTGTGTCTGACTGACTGGAAATACTCATAAGGCTAACTGAGATTACCCCAAAGTAACTAAACTGTTTGTAAAAGGCACGTTGTATTAGGCACATTGTTTAACTTGTACTCCCCCCCCCCCCCCGCCTCTCTCTTCATTCACAGCTGCACAAGCGTACCGGCAGAGAAGCTCAGATGCCAAATGGCTTACTGTAACAGCGTGGACTCGGACCAAACCCTCTAACACTCTCAGGTGTCACCGTGTCCCTTCAGCCAGCAAACAGGACTGCACAGTATTTGAACTTCAGACTGTAGCAGACACGCACATGAGTTCAAACATTACCATATGCACATACATATGTGGTGAGTAAGGGGTTTTTTAGGCCACGAATGAATGGCAACGCCTGTAAACTACCTACAAACTCGCTGCAGTGCTGCAATAAAATAAAAGTCCAGCATTTGCAGTTAAACTGGAAGTAAAATGTTAAAGGGAAGAACAGAATTCTTTTTTTCTGTGTGTCGTTTAAAAGCCTAGTGTTTTCATTAAGATCTGCCGAAACAAGAAAGCCAAAGACACAAACGTCAAAAGAAAATGCAAACAAAGAAAAGCAAGCATGCAAGAAGGGAGGAAGATTTTAAGAAATGATTAAGAAGAAGGAACATTTCTGACAAAAAAAGCTCCAACTATGAGGCTTTTCTAAACAATCTATCAAAGCTTTCTTCTGCAGTGGAACATGTGACAGACTTGTTAGCCAGCAGTTCCTTATTTACACATCGGTTATCGAGCAACATTATCAGTAATTTGTTGTAGTTAAGGCCACTTTTAGCTTGTGTTTTTGGTCTTTACAAAATCCAGAAAGAAGTGATGCAGCTCTTTCTTTTTTCCCCCCTAACAATCATTTTTATTTAAAGAAATACTTAAAAAAAAAAACTTTAATTAAAAAGTCCAAGTTTAGGGACAAAGATGTATTTGTTTTCCTATTAGTGTAGTAGAGCCTCTGTACATGGTCACAATGGATTTTAAATCAAATAGCTAAGGTGTAATTGAAGATTTTAGCTTTTTATAAATAGCCTCCCATTTTCAGAGGCTCAAAATTATCAGAATATCTGCCTGACGACCAGTTTCATGGTCAGGTAAGTCCTGTTTGCTTTAGTTCCATAAAATAAGTGTTGAACAACGTCTCTCAATATAAGTTCCAAATACATGTCAAAAAAAGCTGAAAAAAACTAAATGAACATATCAGAAAGGTATTAAAAAACGTTAGGAGTGGTTAAATCTGGTTTGGTAGATCCTTAAAACGAGTGAATGCACTGACCAGCTCAGTGACATCAAAAGGCCTGAAAAGACCAAAGAAACTACAGTGGATGATCACAGAATTATTTCCATGGTTAACAAAAATACCTTCACAACACAGAGTCAAGAACACTCTGGGGGTTCTTGGTTCTTCTCGAGGAACTAGGCATTGAAGTCTACAATCAGAAGAAGCTTTCCTGAATGTAAATCCAAAAGCGTTTACAACAAGGTGCAATCCACTGGGTACATTTAAAAACCAGAAGGTCAGATTAGACTTTCCAGAAAACATTTAAAAGAGCCTGCACTGCTCTGAAAACAATTCTGTGAAAGCAAGATGAACTTGTTATAGGGAAGAGAAAATTATGAAAAGGAAACAGATTATGATCTGAAGCATACCACATCATCAGTCAAACATGGTGGAGGCAATGTTATAGTACAGGTGTGTACGGCTGGAATGAATGGAATCAGGAATCAAGTAATACAGGGCGTAAAGTTTCATCTACATGTTTATCTCCTGTCTTGGTTAGTTTTCCTTTCTTTGTGATTGTACACCTCCCCCTCACCCGTGTTGTTCCTTAAACTCGTTTACAATTACCCAATAACCTTCGCCTGTACAGATACATCCTGCCATGCACTACTCAGTTAATAGTTTGTTTTGTATTTCTTGCATTTCAAGCATTAAAGGTGAGCATTACAGTTTGTGGGA
This sequence comes from Pelmatolapia mariae, assembly GCF_036321145.2. NCBI lineage: Eukaryota > Metazoa > Chordata > Actinopteri > Cichliformes > Cichlidae > Pelmatolapia > Pelmatolapia mariae. Next base: position 9,852,179 of record NC_086234.1, read on the forward strand.
TTCCTCATGTTCTCTCATGGTGTTATTATTGATCTCCTTGTATGTGTGACTTTTTTTGGGTTGTACTTGGATTTTTGCCTTACGCCTTCCCCTTACCGGATTTGTTTGCTCCACTGACTGATCACTCTGTCAATGACCTTGTGTTGTTTTCCGATTAGATTTGGATTCACTTTGCCTCTCTGTGTCACGTTGTGAAATCCCCCCCCCCCTCAAAAAATAAGTGACATTCATTAAAATTTCATTTTTTAAGTGTTTCCTTCTGGACGCAAACAAAAAATAAATGTCTTTGGCTCTATTTTCTCACGTGTCATTCTGATCTCTTCCCAAACATTTCGTGCATTCATTACATCGATTTTAACGTGGCTAAAGTTTCATATGTTTGCACCAGCTGTCAGTCTGAGCCACGTGTTCACATACTGATTATCAATCATCTGCCTAGAGTTAGATCTTCAAATCTTCTTCCTATGCTTTTAGCTTATGACACAAAAACCTTTTAATGAGCAGGACTGAACAGGTTTTACAAATTCTGTTATGTCCTTTGTCCTGGTTATTTCAAAAAATGTCTATGGTGATGTGTTTTGATAAAACTTCTCTGCTGCAGACAAAATGTGATGCGGCTCTTGAGCAGCTAAATGCTTCACTTCCTTCGACTGACTCTCTTTTGTGTGGAACAGGATTATTTTTCCCACTGAAAACAGCCCACTGCTGTGGCCAAAAACACCAATATAAGAGCAAACTAAAAGAGTACACTTGGCGGCTAAACAATGAGTTGTTTTCACATTCCCATTTAATTCACTGTTGCTGTAAAATATTGATTATAGTTGCTTTTATGGTGCTAAAGTAGAGATGCAGCTGAAGGCTGTAAAAAAAAAGCTAGCTGGGCTTGAGTTCAGGGTTTTTTGGGGGGAAACAAATGACTCATATTTTCTTATGTTTATGTCAAGTTGAATATTTAACCTCAGTGTGTCTGCTAGTAACAGTCAGTTAAATAAGACTGTTTTGCTTATTGGATGCACCCTTTGGGTCCAATAACTCCTGAGACCTTTGCACCATTGCTTTCAATCTCAACTTCCTGTTGACAATGCTATTGTGCCTCTTAAAATGTCTAATGTTTAGTTTGTAAAGGTTGAGGCGTTCCCCACGCAGTGGCACAGTATTTATAATACTGTATATTTGTATCTGTATAGTGTATAGAGGTCGTTCTTTGTCTAGGGCGTTTGGTCCATCTCCTTTATGAACTTCAGTCTTACCTAAGGCATACAAACCAATCTATTATACTCCCAGATGCTCTCCAAGAAGAGAGTTTTTGTTGTTAGCTCTGGCAAACATCCATCCATCCATTTTCTTCTGCTCATCTAACTTGGGGGGCCCCAGGGGGCTGGAGCCTATCCCAGTTGTCATAGGGCGAGAGGCAGGGTACATCCTGGACAGGTCGCCAGTCTGTCGCAGGATTATTACATAAAGACAGAACACCATTTACTCTCCCATTTACGCCTACAGGGAATTTAGGAAGCATACACCAAAGGATACATATAAAGGTAGGAAAAGCTGACAGGAATCCTTGAGTATTTACCTGCAGCCTCTGCCTCCCAGAATACTTGTGACTACTAGTAATACTTTACCAGCCATTAATGGAGTGAGTGATAAAGACAACTGTAGGAAATGTTTAAGTAGGCGCTGACACACATTCAAAATGCGGACATCCTAGCAATTCACCCTAAGATCACTGCAGTGCTCAAAGAACTGCAAAACAAACCCCAAGAGCTGCATCTCAGACTCTACAGGCCTCAGTTAAATATTAAAGTTCATGAAAATACAATTAGAAAATGACCGAACAGGTATGGCTTACTTAGAAGGGTTGCCAGATATGCAAAACACATCTGAACAAACCAGTATACTTCCAGAACAAAGTCTCTTAGATGGATGACACTAAAGTATACATGTCTGGCCATCATACACAGACACAGTCACATTTGGTGAAAAGCAAGCAGAGCATATCAGCACAAACAGCTCAACCAGCTGTGAAGCACAATAATGGGGTGGGGATAATTTGGGTTTGTTTTGCAGCTGCAGGATCTGGGCACCCTGCAGTCACTGACACGAATTCTAGAGTCAGAGTGAGGCCATCTATCCAACAGCTAATACTTGAGCTAAAATGGGTCATGCAACAGGAGAATGACCCCAAGGACACCAGAAATAATACAACAGCATGGCTGAAAAAAAGAAAAGAATAAAGGTGTTGCAACGTCCTGGTGGGACGTTAAGATAGCTGTGCATAAACAAATGCCTGCAAACCTCAATGAACTGAAGCAGCGCTGTAAAGAAGAGTGGGCCAACATGTCTCCACAATGATGTGAGAGACTGATAAAGCTGTAAAGAAAAACATTTTCAAGTTATTGCTGATAAAAACAGTTTTGCATGCTAATGAATCATGGGGTGAATAATTTTTTTCCACACACTGCTTCTACATTCTGGCTTTGTTTTTGCTAAATAAATAATGACATGGAGTAGTAATGCCATGCATCGTTGTGACTTGGTTAGGACTAGATCTTTTTTTTTAAATGTCTTGACATGTAAAACCTTAGAAGGGACAAAAACTGTATCAGAAGTCTCCAAGCATACCTGTGTAACGGAACAGAAGGTGTTGCACTCATCTCGCCCCAAACTCGGGACCCTGTTGCTGTCGAGCAACACTGCCACTGAGCCACATTCCTGCGTTGACATGCACAATGACTTTGTGAACCACAGATAAATATACATAGATACTACAGTAGTTACTGCTGTTTGCACAGATATGCATCAGTGCAGTTGGTACGGGAAAACCATGGGTGTTGTGCAAATGGTTATTTACCTAGGTGGTGTGCTAGCGTGTGAATATTTGAATGATAATACAGCAAACAAATCATTACTATACCTGAAAATTTCATCCCTAGCCATTCTGGTGCTTCGTAGCCTCTGCAGTCTCTCAAACTTGGCATCACAATTTGCATATAGTGAATTATGCTTCTTTTTAGACATGACACATAACCAATATAAACAAGGCATGAAGGGATAGGTGTGGTTTCCCAGTTATGCATCGCTTTCTAGATTCGAATTTGCCAAAACCGGAGCACAAAGTTTTTGCAAGCAATATTGATTATCAGCTAATATTATTAAAATGCAACAGGAGCACAGTCAGTCATTCACTACAGCTGCTTGCGACAGGACATTTTAAACTTCAGTAGTTTTCTTTATGGGGAGTCTGAGGGGACTCCTTTTGGGGTAGCCTCAAGTGGCCATACCAGGAACTGCAGTTTTTAAGTGGGCTTTGTTTTACGGACAACCTCCTGGACTTGGCCTGTCCTCATCTTTCATGGAAGTGTGCTCTCCATATTAAATGGGGGTAAAGTTAAAAACAAAAAAACAAACAAAAACAGACCACTTGTCCCTGGCGAAAAACTTGGGAGATTAAAAAGACCAAAATTAAGGCTGAACAAAGACGTAATTCTGATATCTGTAGTCAAACAAAAATATTGAATTCTTTATGGGACTTTTCAAAGAAAATAATGAAAATGTAATTCACATTATGGTTTTCATTCTTCTGTCACTCAAAGCGGCAAGCAGTAGATGAAATATGGGAAAATAGCAAGGGATTTTTTAAATGCAGCACCAGAGCCAAAAATATGTCATTGCTAAAGCTCTCTCAGAAAAGCGGGATCACCAAAGTGATTAGGATCGATCCTCTAAGGCATATGAACATCTGTACAAAAATGCATGCCAACTCATTTTGTAAATGCAGATATTGAGCTTCACGGGATAAATGACTCATGCAGTGGTACAGAGGGAAAGGCAGGGGGATCACCACAGCAGTTGTTATTGATCCTCCAGTGATTGTGAATTTCTCGATGAAGATTTCAAAGGAATCCATCCAATAGCTGTTGAGATTTGAGTCTGAACCAAAAGAGGTGGACCAACCAGCACTTACCTGCCAGCACACACACACTGCAGAGAATGAACTGACAGCAGAAGGAAATGTGTGCAAAAAGGTGTCAGCCTCTGGCTGTCAGTCAGTTACATAATAAGGTGGTAAACCATCAACGACATTTCCTTTGTTTCTTTATCAGCTCTCTTTAGTGTTGTTTCAACACTGAATTAAATCATTAACCATTCACTTCACTTCCTGAAACTACACCAGCCGTGCCAGATGGAATATCAGAGCGGGATAAAAACCTGGGATCTTGAAAAGCCCAAAACGACTCTCTGTGGCTCGTTTCAAAGTATACATTAGATTTTACAGGCTCTCACTGCAAATTAAACTCGACAGGAGCCTTCAATCCAAACCGGGGAGTTTGAATATGAACAGTGGCACTTTTCTGCCAATAGCTGACAGGCTCTTCTGTTTTGTCTCAACAAGGATCCAATTGGATTAAAAAAGCCCCAATGCCGAGCCCTCTGAATCAACTCCATTCAGCCACTGGCCTGCTGCAGCACGCACACCCCCAACATAAAACAAATGGCACTGCTCGGGCTTATGTGTGTGCATACTTAATTTCACCTTGTGAGAAGTTCCCACTCATTAAACACCAAAAATCAAAAGGGAACGTTGCACACACACAAACACAGATGCACGGCAGCACCCCCACTCCTTAATGTGAAGGATCACATTTGTTCCTGAAAGAGGTACACAGGGGGTCTGCAGTGTGTATGTGTGTGTGAACAGCGTGTGAATGCAAGAGCCAATCACAGAGCGGTATAGACACTGAGCCCCCCAAGTACTGCTGGTTTATAGGGCTCAGCTTCAGAGAAGTCACATGACTTCCCAGCGAGCGAGGTGGAGAGCGAGGAGTGGGCAATGTGGGAAAGGAGATTGAGGAGAAGGAGGAGTGAAAAGAGGGTCAGGAGGGTGACAGGATCGCTGCGAGGGGTGAGCTGAAGGTCTGGTAAATGAATAAAGCAGAAGGAAAAAAAGAGAGCGACGCGACGGTTCTCGGAAGCGAGACTGTGCAGGCTGGTCGGGGTCTGTAATTACAGCTGAATGAACAAAGTGAGAAATGACTGACTGAAACGAGACGCCGGCGAGCAGCTGAATGAAGGATCAGATGAATGAGAACACACAGGCGATAGTGGTTGCAGCTGATTACTACAGTGGGTAATCTTGATGGTCTGGTTAACCCCATCTCACACTGTCAAACTATCCTCACCACAATGCATGAAGTGACTGTTCACCCAAAACAAAACGCGGAAAATCTAAGATATCTTCTTCTTTACATCATCATTTCTGGGTAAGATATGTCAATTTTAAGCTACGGTGGAAACAATCTAATCAACAGGCTTCACTTTTAAGAGTTTTCTTTGGTACTCATTGGGTCTCGAAAACATTCCCAATGAAAACTGTTCACAGCGAGTTCTCTGGAAATAAACTGTGATGCACTTTGAGTTTTTAAGATGTCATTTTTCAGCCACAAACTAAATTCCATTTCTCTCAGTAGAACCAGGGTGGAGACAGGACATCTCAAAACTTTGCAAATACAACCAAAAGTAAACAGTATGGGACTAAAGCATGCAGACACCCCTGTACAGTGTTTGGGTTAGGCCCCTCAGGCCCAGTGACTTGCTCTTATTGCTTCAGACTGCCATAATATTTTATATTGTTCTCCCAGCTTTGTGGGAAGGTTTCAACACATCATTGCCCACATAGGATGCAGGCCCCCTAAAAGAAAGAGTTTTCCAAGTTTAGCGGGGCAGGCCTGCACAGAGAGCACTGACCTCAAGTCCATTTGACACCTTCAAGTCGGACCTTACCACATAACAATCAGTGCCTGAACCCGCAAATCCAACCCTTCTAAGTAAACCAGATATAGTAGCAGATTAATGCCCACAGTTCAGGAATGAGATGTTCAGCTGTCACATATGGCTGTAATATTCAGCTGTCTGTGTATTTTTGGGCACGGAGTGGATCTGTGTGGTGATAAATCACCAAGTAGAGGGGAGGTAGAAGAGAAGAAATGGGAGAACCTACGCTTTAAGAAAAGAAACAAGAACAGAGGACTCCCCAATGAAATGCTTAGAAAAAAAACAAAAAGGAAAGAAAGAATTTACACCATCACGCTTCCCCTGCTTCCTAAGAGCAACATGTTCTTTTTTAAATTGTGTAGTGGGGACAAGAGGTTGTTTACACAGTCCCCCTGTGGGGACAGAAAGAAAGTCCCACGATGGAAAGCATTAGATTTAAGGGTTAAGCCTTGGTTAGTGTTTCGGTAATAAGGGTTAGGAAAGTGCTGGTTACGGTAAGTCTCCAGGAAATGAATGCAAGTCAATGTAATGTCCTCTAAAGTCAAGGAAACAGGAGAGTGTGTGTGTGTGTGTGTGTGTGTGTGTGTGTGTGTGTGTGTGTGTGTGTGTGTGTGTGTGTGTGTGTGTGTGTGTGTGAAGTAAAGCATGTCCACATGGCCCGTGACATATGAAGGGGGGGGGGGGGGGGGGGGGAGTAATGTGAAACAGATGTTACTCTTGTTTCACAGGCACTGATGTCGACACCTTTACACAAAGAGGTATGTGTTGAGTGAGAGTGTGTCTGTGTGTGTTTGAAAGACATCATTCAAGTGACGGCTTCCCGTAAACACCTGTTTTGTTCCAGTTAATATCTCTCGTCATGGTGAATAAATGAAAGAGGAGAGATATAGATAGATAGTTAGAGAGGGAAGGAGGTTGTTGTGGTGGTGGTGGTGGCGGTTGTTGTGGTGTCGGGGAGGGGGGGTGGGGGTCACCTCCATTCCTCTGCCGTCCGTGAAAGAGAAGAGCTCATGTGGGATGAACACATTCGTTTATTCATTCGGCCCATCTATTTTCAGCCCAGTGGGTTTATGGTTATTGGAAAGGCGTTGCCGTCTCGCTCCTTCCCAGAAGGAGTCAATATTTCTCCCTCTCCTTCATTTCTCCCTCTCTGCCTCTTTTTCTCTAATTCAATATTTTCTCCAAAACACCACTCTCTCCCCTCCATGCACAGGCAAGGAATGCTGGAAGGCACTCGCAGGGAAACAAAACACGAGCGAAAGGCACGCAGCTCTGCGCACACGCAGACAAGAATGCGAGAGCGCGGTGCCAACAGGGATCCCGTAAAAACTCGGGACATTTCCCACTTCCTTTGTCTTATCACACTTATCCATCACTGCTTGCTTGTCTTGCTTACTGATGCATCTTTATCTCTCTCTCTTCATGGCTCTTGTGGGGCTCTCGAGACCAACTGCGGCCTTTTTACAAGGCTGATGTTTGCTAATGACTTTTAATGATGACTGGTTATGGCTCATAAAACCTGGCTGTGTTACTGGCATTATCAAGTTTGACTACAGTACAGTGCCGTGCTGATGGCACACACTGGGGTCCTTATCAGGTGATTAAAATCAGAAAAGACAGTAAGGCCATCCGTGTGAGTGGGAAATGTGTGTGAGGGTGGGGGTAGGGAGGGCACTGATGCCTGTAATGTGAATGTGGCCCTAACAATTGCAGCACACAGAGCAAAACTCAGTGTCAGAGGGAGGAGAGAGGTGTTTTGTAATAGACGCGCCTCCCTCCCAGCCAGTTTTGATCAGCGGTGGAGAAATTCCCACAAACCTTCACCTCCAAATATTGACTTAGTCTCAGGGACGTGACGGAACTGGGGCTTTGTTACAGATAAAAACAGGGGATAGTGCCAGTTTAGTTTGGGCCTGAGTCTCATCATAGCACCAGTGTGGAAATGTACCGGAGCTTCAACACTCAAGCCACCGAGTTAGTTTAGAAAGTGAAGCGAAGACGGGATCGTTTTCAATATTTTTTTATCCAATAAGGAACATTTTTTAAAAGGTTATATGAGTAAAATTATATTTATTTAGCCAATCCTTGTATGTCGCTTCTTACAAACCTATTTTCGTTGTGTTAATTTTAAACTTCAGGCAGGTGTATTTAGAATATCTGCTGACTCTGTAACCACAGATTATGATGACGTAATCCAAGAGTGCAAACCTCCACCCTGTGGGGAATATTTACTTTAATAGGAATAGTATTGTATTTTGTAAACATTCATTTTGTTTTGTTTTTTCTTTTTAAACCTACTTGTAGAAGTTTGTAGTGCAGTAAAAATCCATTAATGGTAGCACGACAGAGGTTTACTTTGATTACACAAACAGTATGTAGATAATGGATAATAGCTATTGATTTGTAAATAGGTGGTCATGAATAACTTGAGCTCATTATTTAATATTATACTGCGGTATATTCTAACGAACTGGGCAGCTCATTCTCTTTCTTTTGATGATACTTTATTTTTAAATATAACACACATTTTGCGGTCAACTTGAAAGAAAAGCAGATGTAAAATGTAAAAGTGAGGTCAGAGGTCACATGACATGATATTTCTCTTGTGGATGCAAGCCCAGTCTACACCCCCCTTTAAAGTTTTGTCAGAATTAGCTCAAAACCTTTCGAGCTATCGCGTTTACGGACAGAATGACACGCAAACGCTACCAATCTTACTTGTAAATGTGGGATATCTAAAATATTTTATTCAGAAACACTCCAAATCTTTTAGATTGCTGAAATATCTGAAAATATCACTCAAAATAAGATGCCTGATGGTGGAATAATTACTACTAAATTACAAATTACTTGTAAATTAAAGCCTATAATGTTAAAAACACATTTCTTTCAGGGTCCTCACAATCCACCACACCAGTGGATTGTAAATGTCACACCAGTCAGACTCAGCCTTTCAGCTCAGCGTGGGGATAAAGGTCAGGTCCAAAGTGGGTGTGTGACCCTTGAAGAATCTTGAGGTGTCATAGTTATTTCAGAGTATTCGTGGCTACAACACGGCATAAACAAATCGTGCAAAGTGGCACAGGAGCAGACAGATAAACGCGCACAGGTGCACGGACACATTTATGAAACACATGCCGGACAAACTGCAGTCCGTGCTGAGAGTTACAAGGCAAATGTGTTCAAATTCAATATGTGTGCTACACAGGACACGACTGATCTGTTTTTAGATTATTATTAGAAACTCACTCACAGACCAGGTGAAATAACTTTAATTTTCACCCATTCATCTAGATTTTGGTGTTTAAATCATATTAGTGTACAGTGTTTTCTGTTTTTTCAGTATTAGATAACAGACATTTTAGATGTCTGTCACAGATAAAGCAGCATTATGTGTGTAGAGCTGTTAAAAAGTTATTTCTGTGTGAATTATAGTAAATAGAAGATATAAACAAGCCTTAAAAGTTCTGAATAAGAAATCCCAGCAGTACCATTGCAGTGAGATTTGTATTTAACACAAAATATTCCATTTTGAGAACATAATTTTGCACTCAAATGCACATTCTTGGCTTTAAAGTCATTCGCAATGCCTCCAACTTTACTTAGAGACGATGACAACAGCTGAAAGGGGCCGACTGTTCCTAAAAGAAGCGTTGCCTTTGCACAATCCCCAAATCCAGAACGAGTTGAAAATGTGTAGATTTTCATATCTTTCCATGTCATGCAAAATATAAACTGATGGGATAGGTTGCTTGTTAAATGAGGTGTGGTACAGATGAAAGAATTAACATCTGTGTGTGGGACTGTGTGTGTGGATATTTCATTATGTATTACGTTACCTTCCAAGGAACTGCAGATTGAAATGATCTAGTAGCCAAATGTGGTTCAAAGACTTTTTTGTAATGTTATCAAATCAGTGTTTTTGTGTGTGGGGCCTGAAAAATAAAGAGCAAAACTAAACTAAACATACAAGGGACAGACCTGTAATCTTGTAAAAAAAAACCTCCCAATAAATGTCATTTTTTGAAGCCTGTAAAGCTCCGTTTATTGTGTAGTTTAGGACAATATATGCACCACAAGCTACAGCCTCATAAGTCTTTTACAAACAATATAAACACTGTTTTAAAAAAGTTTTTTTTAGGCTGCTGATTCACCCTGTGAACGCTTTTGAACATACATGCAAATTTCTTAGGAGAAGAAGGTGTGGGTGTAGGTTTTTTGGGTAATGGGAAGACTCATAAGCAGGGATCAGGTCTTTCCCTGGGCATTTTTGTAATTTCCTTGACTTCTGGGGAATTCTGTAGATTTATGGCGTAAATTTATGATAAAAATGTATCAACTGCCCTGATGGTTTCCTAAATACATTCTCTGTTTGGCTCATGTTTTTATTGGGAGTAAAAATGCATTTGTTGCAGGCGATATGTTTCCTGTGTTCCATGAAATCTAGATCGATGAGCATAAAGGAAACACACCACCCTGACTATTTGAAACACATGCATTTTTCCCCCTCAGTGAGAACATGAAAGAAGCAGTAATGTTACTTATGAAAACAAGCACGCAAGTGTGGTTGAATTGCCACCTGGTGTTGGATTTTTTTGTTTTCCTTTACTTAAAAACGACATTTGCATCTTAAACCACTGTGGAAAAAAGTAATGCATCAGAAATCAAGGAAATTAAGTCAAGTCAGACCTATGAATGTAGGTTTTACAGATCATGATAGTCCTATGAGCTTGGAAAGAAAATGACTGGACTTCTTTAAGCTTCATGAAGATGTTTCGCCTCTCATCCTCTTCAGACAACGTCATACATGTTTTAAGCAAGGAAGGCAATCATCAAGGGTCAAGTGCAGTTTAACATGGCACCTGTCAATATCTTTTCTCTGCACACATTATCAAAAATAATTCAAAAACTGAAAAAAGACAAAAAATGCAGTTACTTAAAGTAGATGTACATATGTGACCCTTGTTTTTCTTATTGTTTTTCACATGAAGTGAGACAGCGCAATGTGCAGACGCATCCCTGCAGAAATAATGTTGATAACTTGACAGAACAGTGGCTAAAATGACAGCTCACGGTTTGAAAAGTGCTTTGAAAAGAAAAGGGCCGAGTTTGAAAAGACCATCAAACAAACTTCAGTTTTCTTTTGTGCTTAACAAGCACAAAGTGTCAGGAGAGCTGCTTCAGATAAAATGCAGTTTATATGTCTTTCACGCGCCCTTCATCCTCACCAGGACTAACCTAACGAGTGTACACGTGTGTAATAATAATAATAATAATAATAATAATAATAATAATAATAATAATAATAATCTTTGCTGGAATTTTAGCGCCATCTTGAGGTCCAGGCGGCTTTGCGCACTTGGATGCGCCTATAGGTCATCCATTAACTCCCCTTGCAGTCAATGATTATCGATTACAACTCCACCGATACAAAGTTCAGTAATAACAGTGAAAATGATTGAAAACGGACCATCATGGCGTTAAAAACATCTTCCTGCAGGCTTTTATTTAAATTCATCCATCAAGGTGTTGTGGCACCGCTCGCTGCCCAAAACGCCCTCCGCTCCGTGCTGGGGTGGAGCTCCACGAGGGGATACTACAACTCTGGAAAGCCCAGCTACGCTGGACCCGGAGGGGCGGCCCACGTCCGGGTGGTGGACCTCCGTAGCGACACGGTGACCAAGCCGGGTCCGGCCATGCGCCAGGCAATGGCGGAGGCCGAGGTGGGAGACGATGTGATGGGAGAAGACCCGACAGTTAACGGTTAGAGTCGAAGAAAGAGTTAAATTCTGCTTTAAAATGTTTTTCTATTCTCTTTAAATTATTACTGACCCCTTGTCTGGTCTGTGTGTGCATTTTTATATTTGCACCAGGCCAGTTTAGTACCTCTTTGTTACTTCTTAATAATATATAGCAGACCATATGCCAGAGTTTCCACATTCAAGCACTGGTCACTTGGATTATCAATACAGGATTACCCAGTAATCCAAATTAACCACACAGTTGGAGGATCAACCAAGACACCAATAGACAAAGAAAAAAGGTTATTTTCTTCTCTTCTATAAGGTGGTCACATCCCCAAAGTGTGCTATTCCCGAGAAAAGAACTGTATGGCTTACTTTTACATAAATTTTTTTTTTTTTTTTAAAGATCAGATTATTGACAGAAAATACCTTTTAAAAAAAAGTTTATTGAACCATCTAAAAATTGTAAAAGTTTTTATTAAATTAAAAAAAAAATAAATTACATTAAAGATTTCCATATATGACTTTTATTTGTGTCGTATTTGCTATTTTGCGACATTTTGTAACAGCTTAAAAATTGATTGTGGTGTGTGAAAAAAAAACTTTAGTTAAAATAATTTTTTTCAATTTGTTTTTTTTGAAAATTAAAACTGAAATGGTTTGTGAACTTGGAAAATGAACTAAAATAAAATAAAAAATATAGAAAAAATATCCTTCATTTTAGTCTATGTCAGTTTGGTGCCGGTGCCTGCCTGATGAGACTTCTTCAACTGAAACTTTGGATCACTTTCCTAAAACCTGCATTTAACTCAAGCCTTCCATACAATAATACTTAAAAAGAAGAAAAGTATCACTGAAACTGATAAGAACTAAACTAAAACGAAACATTTCCAAACAATAAAACCTCCTCTGACATCAACAAGGCATTTTCAGTCAGAGAACCGCTGCTCACTGGACATTTTCTCTTTTTCAGACAACTCTCTGTAAACTCTAGAGATCATTGTGTGAGAAAATCCCACCAGGTCAGCAGTTTCAGCCTGTCTGCCACCAACAGCTGTGCCACATTCACTTAAATCAACTATCATGCAGACAAAACTCTCTCCAAATAAAACAAAGGTCTTTATGCTGACTTTGCAGTCTATATGATAAAATCCTCTCTGTCCTTTGAACCATGACTAGAGAAATGGTTTACCGCACTGCAGTGTTCTATAGTCTTTGCATTTTTGTATGTGAAATGCTGCTCAAACCTAAAGCGTGATGTCTGCAGAGTTACAGAAAATTGCAGCGGGTATGTTCGGGATGGAGGCCGCCCTGTTCGTCCCCTCTGGAACGATGAGTAATCTCATTGCAGGTCAGTTTTGCTTTCACCTGGCACTGTGTGAATTAGTCTTAACTAGTCCTGGATGTTCGCAAACATGCCTGCATTTCATCCAACAGTGATGGTGCACTGCAGGGAGCGGGGCGACGAGGTAATCGTGGGGGACTTGTCCCATTTACACATCTACGAGCAAGGAGGTAGCGCTCAGGTGAGTGTGCCGGAGCAGCTTCATCTATGATGGGGGTTTTTTGTAACTAGACAAGAGTGTGTGTGTATTTGTTGTGTTGATACAGCTGGCTGGCGTGCACTCCACCACGGTGACCACGCTCCCCGATGGGACGTTTGACCTGGAGCAGCTGGAGTCAAAGATACGCCACGGTTACCCAGATCCCCATTACCCACGATCACGGCTCGTATGTGTGGAAAACACGCACAACATTCAAGGGGGACGTGTGCTACCTCTGGCTTTTCTGCAGGAGGTGTGTGTGCATGACTTTCACTTTGATTAGTCTGACCCCAGATCCACTTTGCATCAGTCCAATTTAAGCGAGCTTTGTCTCAGAGAAGATGTCAGTGTTTCTGGATTATGTGTCCATATGGCTTCTTCTTTGATAGAGTTTTGACCTGCATTTGTGGATGGCACAACGTTCATAGGCAGTGATTTCTAGAAATGTTCCTGAGCCCATGCAGTGCTTTCGGTGACTCATGCCTGATTTTAACACAGTGCTGCCTGAGATCACAAGCAAAGTAGCTCCTTAACTGATGGTTCAGGGTCACCTGATCCAGACCCAACTATAAGCTTTTTCAAAAAGGAAAGCTTTAAGTTTAATCTTAAAAATAGAAAGGGTGTCTGTCACCTGAACCCAAAGCAGGAGCTGGTTCCTCAGGAGAGGCTTTTACAGCCTCCAAGAACTTCAAGAAACCCTGTAGGTCGAAACTAAAGTGCTCCACTGGGATGATAAGATACTATGAGGTCTTAAGGCTATGATGGGGTCTTATCATTTAGAACTTTGTGTTTAAAGGGAAAGATTTTCAATGAAATTCTGTATTTAACAGAACAGAAAAGCTAATATTGGAGAAATATGTTCTCTCCTTGTGCTCCCTGTTCAGTACAGCATGTTAGCCAAAGTAGTACGGACGTACGGTGGCGTGAATCATTTCACTGCTCGCAGCAGAGACCACAGTTTGGGTCATATACATTTTGTTATCATTTGAAATACATTGTTAATTAAATTTCTTCAATTATTATTAAAGATAGCTTTTCTTGGTTGCCATGGGGATGTATCCCCGGAGACTTTGTTGTAGACTCGTAGTCTCCGGCAGGAAGACTTCCCATTGAAATGTATTATTTACAGAGTCATGCTGATTGCCACATTTTGATGCAAAAGCAATAGCGATTCGTGCCTTATTAAAATTTAATGATGTGATGCGATCATGTTTGGATGGTTTGTTTCCATGTTTAAGGTGCGTGCTTTAGCAGATCGATATGGTCTGTCCGTTCACATGGACGGAGCCCGGGTAATGAACGCCGCTGTAGCTCAGGGAGTGCCTCCATCTGCCATACTGCAGCACACAGACACTGTTAGTGTGTGCCTCTCCAAGGTGGGTTTGAGGGATATAAACACACACACACAAAGAAGTCAAGATTCATCTTAACCAAGGTGAAACTGGATTAATGTAACAATCAAAATCCTGGGTGTGTATCAGGGTTTGGGCGCCCCAGTTGGTACTGTGCTGGCTGGACCCCAGGACTTCATATCCAGAGCGGTACGGTGTCGCAAAGCACTCGGTGGGGGAATGCGGCAGGCTGGCATACTGGCAGCAGCTGGAAAACTCTCCTTACAGAATATGATTGGAAGACTGGAGGAGGATCACGGCAATGCAAAAATGTTTGCTCAAGGTGAGTAACTACCTGGTTATTCCATGAAAATTCAATCCACGTGACTTCCTCAGGATCTGCTGTTTTTTTATGCTATAACTTTAGTATGTTTAATGAAGCCATGCAAAATCTTACCTTTATATAGTGAATGTTTTCTGAGTTCTAGAGGCTCGAATTACTGGAATTTGACTGATTTTACATGAATACCCTTCAATGAAAATTAAATACTTTACTGGCTCCCGCTTTACTCCTTTGTGTAATTAGCTTGTTTCTTCTCCACACTCAGCTCTTCTCGACTGCAATCCTAACTTGTTCGCTGTTGACTTGGCTGCCGTGGAGACAAATATCCTGCGTTTCCGCCTGCAGGATCTCAGTTTGAGTCCCCGCGAGTTCTGTGACCGCATGGCTCAGGTTAGCGAGAGTGAGGAGGCTGCACTCGGGCAGGGGATACAGGTTCTCATGTACCCTCATTTTGGGAACTCTGTCAGGGCCGTGTGGCATCTTGGGATTTCTCCTGAAGACACTCAGCTGGCCATCCAGAAAATGCAGTTTGTGGTTTCTCAGCATGTAATGGAAAATATCAGGGCCCAGTGAAACCCAAGTCAGGATGAAACCTAATCTTAGAATGATTACAGAGTAATGTAGACTGTGAAAAATGGGACAAACACTACTACAAGCATGTGAATCTGTTAAATGTAATTAAGCACAGTGTCTTGAATTTTATTTTGCGCCCTTATGATTTATCTTTTATAAAAGAGATGTGTGCAAATACAACAAAGGGCACAGATGATGAAGACCTTGGTCCATTTTAACTGTGCATGTGTGCAGCTCTCGACTGTAAGAATTTATATTAATTATTAATATACATTCTTTATATTATATTAATGAATATAATATTGAGGACTCTGTTGGAAAATGGCCCATATTTCTGTGCCCTGCTTAAACTTTAGCAAACTTTAGAAATCTGTCAACAATTTTGGCAACTTTTATTACCGCTGACTTTCTTTATTTTATCAAATGTAAATAAAAGCAATAATAAAAACATGAAAGAAGCTTCTAAGAAGCATTTGTCACCTCATTTTTATGTTCTTGTTTACTCACAGGTGTTTCCATCATCATAAAGTGGTGCAGAAAAGGCACAACATCATCAGAAATTAAAGAAATAATAATAAAAAAAACATTCAAATGTCCTGGTGACTGTCTGTTTAAGGTGTCCTCCAAAATTCTCAAAGCTTGTTTTTGGCCACAAGATGGCACTACAATATCAGACCTCGAGTTTTTATGACTATAAGCAACAACAAAAAAATGGAAATCCATTCTGGTATCTGGTTTTTATAACCAAAAAAGAAAAGGCATATTCAAATGTGTCAATACTTGTCGTGGTGAAGAAGGCAAGAAAAAGTTCTGGCAGCGGTGGGATTCGAACCCACGCCATCGAAATGACTGGAGCCTAAATCCAGCGCCTTAGACCACTCGGCCACGCTACCGTGATACCACACGTCAGACACATATCTATTTATATGACGGGAAACATAATTCTATTATTCACTTTATACCATTGATGATGGGATTTCACTACTACTACTAATACTAATAACTCTCTTCGAGCACATAATTATATTTGTAGTTATCATTGAAGCCCTGGACGGATAAGGCACTGCTAATCTTTTTAATAAGAGCTAAAGAACGTACTCCCAACCCAGTGTTAAGGTAGCTAAAGCCATTTTGGAGCCCTGTTATACAAGTAAATATTTGCAAGGATGTTTGGCATGTCACCTGCACTATAGCTATTAAATGGCATGTAAGTGCTCCGTGTTGCCCCACGTGGCCTGTTTAGCTAGGCAACCATTGCTTGGAGTGGCACTTTGGAGGATGGTACAAACTGTTCTGCTCGTGGTACTGTCAAATGCTCCTGTGAAAGTACACAATTTTGCTTTTTTGCGGCCTGGCTGTACGATAATAATTTTAACTACTGCTACTTACGCTGTTTTTATTTGTTTGCCAGATCTAATTGAGACCTGTCAGAAGTCTTTTCTTCCTTACCGCTAAACACTCATTTCCGTTTTATTATTCTATTTCCGACCGTCCTGAAAGCAGCAGGACGCAGGGGCGTGGCCAACAGAGAACACTGTGATACGTGCGGAGGGAAGCCTTCGCCGTGGTGGACGGAACAAGAACAGAAGCCCTGTGCCAGGCACGTTCCCGGACCTTGAGGATACCGCGGAGAACTAGGAGGCATCCACTCTTGTTTTGGTCTCAGAGGAAGGGTGAACTCCTGCTCCTGGAGCCCTGACTATTTAAGTGCAAACCAATACCGAGAGACGGAAGAAGACCGAGGTGACTGGATTTGCTGTCACAGTCTGTCAAGATTGAGGGATTAGAGGTGTGTCTTTACATCCGATTATACATTGGCTGGTCATTTAATACTTATACTATAACATATCTAACAGCAGGTCGCGATAGATTAAATTAAAAGATGATTCTTTATAGGAAACTCCACTGCTGCATGCTGTAGTTGTACAACAGGAATGGCTGCTGCTGGATGTTTTACAAAGGGGCACATTGAACCTGCAGAAGCATGTGCTTGGGTGTGCATTCCTGTGCTCCTACTTTAAAAATCTCAGAACACAGTAACCTTTGATTACAGAAGGACCGACTGACTTGCTAGATAACACAGATAAAATGAATGGAAATGCTTTTGATTGCTGGTGGCCTTACTGATAACTTAGAGCTCCCATGATGTGTGTTGTTGAATGAAATCTGTGGCTGTAACTCAAATGTGAAGGTCTAGCCCCCTTTGAAGTCCTCACATTTGGTGTAAGAGTTGTGCAGCCATGATCCATGCTTGTTTTGGACATACACTAACATGGCTGCCACCTGGTTCCCTGACTGTGCACTCTGCAGCTGACTGTTTTTCCCCACTTCCAGTCCATTCTCACACTCTGTTGTCAAAACAGCAACAGAAACCATGGAGGACGAACTCATGTTCAGCATGGAGGAGGATGGCAGCGCCAAGAGACCCTCTGCCCAGCGGAGTGCCCTCAAACACAGAGCATCCTCTCTCAGCGAGTCCAACGCCAGCGAGGATGACGACGAAGACCACTTCATCTGCCCCATCCTGGACGATTCGGCCAAAGAAGTGTGCAGCCACCTTAAAAACCTGGTTTACGCACGGCAGCTGTCAAACTCGCTCCCTAAATCCAACTTCATGTACAGGGTGAGATATAAGACGTGGGGATATGACAGTTTGTTGTGCTGATGCATCATCCCCACCTCTCAGTTCTGCAATGTTTCTGTTTGCCTTTTAAGGTGTGATGATACGCGCATGCCTGCACACACGTACTGTGTGGCTCGTCTGGTATTTCAACACGTGTGTTTATGTGTTTGCTCGAGTGAAGCGCTGGTCAGCCCACCTTTTATTTAAATGTACTTTCTGACAGGAAGCAGCAGAGAGCGGTTTCACCTCGTGATTATGATGTGTGTAAACACGGCTCTCTCTCTCTCCACATCAGCAGGGAGCTGCAACAAAAGAGCTGCTGTGCACTGTTGGGATAAATTGCCTTTTCAGTTTTTGTGTGGTGGTGGTGTTGTTGTTTCAGAGCCTCCGGGCTGTTAATGTTATCTAAAGTGATGTTGCATACATTTCCTGTTGATGATAAAGGATCCGTTTTCTTGTTTGTTTTTTTTGCATAGAACGAAAAAGAAACAGATACAGTGGCAGAACATCGATCGTACAAGGTTTTGTCTGAGAGTGCACGGGTATGTTTGGCTCTAAATCTTGGTTTTTCCTTCTCTCCCTTTTATACCACTGACCATCCACGCCTCCAACTCCTCACTCTGCCCTTTAATTTGCCTCTCCCTGCTTTTACTTTTAACCACTTCATCCCTCCCGGATCTTGTTCTTTTTATTATTTATTTTATTTTATTGATAAACATGTGTCGCCTGCTCCTCTTCAACGTAAGTGCTGCTCCTTCCTCACTCTAAATAGAAAGACATCTGCTGGACTATGAACAGTGGCGCACGAGGAGGACGTGCTGCTGAGCAGCGTAGGTTGGGCCAAGGCTTGGGTTACTTGCTAACAGATTTAGCTTACTCGTGACATCTGATTCAAGTTATTTTTTTGAAAACTGCACATGTTCACTTTAAGGTAGCTGTAAATTATTTTATTTACGGCGACCTTACAGCCCAGAAATCCACTCATAATGTCACCATGTATTCATTCTCCTGTGGTATTTGTTTTCAGTGATTGTCTGCTTCATGTTTGTGTGCTTTGTTGTGGTTGTTTTGACTCCCTAAATCGAGAGGGAGAGCCCTCTAATGCAGAAATCGTGACATTATAGATTTCAATTTGAGAGCTGATTATAACTGCAAAAAAAACAATGCATGCATTGTTGAGTAAAGCGAGCAGACTGGCTTAGAACTGCTTTTATTGTGCAGATTAAACAGCTTTGCATGGAAGGCCTTTCCCTCTTTCTTCTGTGTTCGAGCAATCCTGATGTGGGAATCTGACTTTTATTCTACTCCCGAGCTCATAAGATCTTTATATTTCTCTCTCTTGTTTTTCTACCAGGCAACATGGCTGCACGCTATCGAAAAGGCGAAAGCGATGCCCGACCCCTGGGCGCAGTTTCACCTGGAGGAGATAGCGACTGAACCCTGCATTCGTTACAGGTCTGACTTTGACTTTGTGGCAAAGATGAAACTCTTTCACAGCAGATTTGACCTCTTCTGTTTGACCCTTTGAGTGTTTACGCTGTGCTTCAACAAGTGTTCAGTTAAGTAGAGCTTGTTCCAGCATGTACAGTACCAGAACAAGATCATCAATTTCAGCAGTGTTTTTCCTGTTGTGTGAGAATATTGCTGTGTGCAGCTTATTTTTCTGAATGGGGGTATTTTGGGCCCTCCACCCAAGAGGTTTTGGCCTGAATACAAGAAAATTAAACAGAACTGATACAAAATCATGTTTTTAACGTAATCTCTGTTGGTTTAGATTCCATTTACAGAGATAAACAGACATTTTTGTTCAGCAAATGGTCAGAAATCATACATGAATAAATCTGCTTTTACAGATTGTGCATGCAAGTGTAATATCCCCCAGAAAGCAAGTTCTGTGCCAGGAAAAACAGCCAAATCTTAACTTAATATCCCTCCGTTATTAAATTTAAAATGCAGCCAGTCTCTAATCATAGCATTGTTTGTCAACCAGGAAATTCAAATTAAATCTGCATTAACTGATGTTTTAACCACTCAGGAGCCAGTGCAACAAGCTTTAAATGAAGTTGAAATGACTGAAATGTTCGCATACTGTTGCTTATCGACGTATACAGCAAAAATGTGACAGTCATGTGAGTAACATTTGCCCTCCTTTGGCTCAGTTTGTTGTCTGCAGTAACTGCTGAGGAAGATATCCAACCCTTTAGCGCTTTATGTTCTTCTCCTAGTCGTTAAGTTTGGTGGTGAGCTGGTGGTGTGCAGTGTTTTCTTCTTTTTAGTTTTTCCACCAAAAATAACTGCCGATTATGCAAATGAAAAGCAGTAGAGCATCAGTTTTTATAGATATGAGGAAAAAGTGATCTCGGCCTTTGTGTATATCTGTAAAAGTATAAAAAAAGAGTAGTTTTAAATCATTTCGATGAGTTGTTTGGTCTCGTCTTGAACCGACAGCAGACCTCATTTAATCTCTGTTGCTCATATCTCGGTCAGTGATGCTCTGCTATTATTAACTGTACACAAACATCTCTGCCCCGTTGATGGGGACACAAGCCTCTGGCGTCTGTTGGCCCCATGCACTTCTATTTTTATTATCTCATGTACTTGGGTGTGATGCTGAATGTGCATCCAGATATTATGACCTCAGAATCCTGTGGCTGCTGCATGAACAGCTCTCACAGTCCAAACTGGAGAAGCACACATGAGTTCACTGGGTGTGGACAAAAAGCAGGAGGAAAAATCCCGTTACGTAACCAGACGGAGAGCTTGCATTTGACTGCGGGGGCGGAGGGATCGTCAGGGGTGGGATTTGCCCTCATGCTCCCATTACATGTGCTAATTTTACCCTCGTGTAACCTCACTCCTCTTTGCCCCCCTGCAGGAGGAACTCAGTGGGGTGAAAGTCATAGTACGTTGCGTTCCTTAAGCAGAGATTAGATGTTGGAAAGGGAACAGGGCTCGTGCTTCCGTGGGCGGAAAAATAGAGTTTAGAGTTTTAGGACATGCAGCTGAACTTTTAGTACATCCAACATACATTAACTCGGGACACACGCCCAGACGGGCCAAACAGACAGTCTGATCCTGTCTGATAGTGTTCACACCCACATTTATATCACTATAGTCAACTCCCTTCACTCCAAAATAACGTCAGTCCAAAACAAAATGGGTAAGAGAGGTCAAAATGACCTTTAATGAAAAGTCGTTCCCTCCCTGCTACATTCTTCTCTCCTTGTTGTCTTTGTGTGCAAAGGAAACTCGATGCTTGTATGTGCTTCCTTGATAAGAATAATTAATGGGCTGCTGATGGAGAGACTGCACTGGGCAAACATGAACAGAAGTAAGAAGCTCAAATAACTTCTGTGATGAATAGTTTTATCTCTGTTATCTTGGTGTGCTGGGTTATTGATTGAGGGAGGGGAATGGCTTCAAAAAGGCAGGTCAGCGAGGCGATGGGCCTGTGAATGATTAACAAAGTAACAGGTGGAAAACAATCTGAGAAAATAAACACGGACATCTTCTCCCCGGTTAGAGGTGCTGCTCTGTGACTAAAAAAACACCCCATGAGCTACAGATGTGTCACAGCAAGAAGACACGATTGCAGAGCTGAAGTACACTCAGCCAGGGATCATACACGGGCAGCTGCAGATACATGAGCGAGTATTTATTTCTTTTGGAGTCCTTTAAAGCTGCTCAATGAAATTTACACCAGTGGGAGACGAGCAGACGCTGATAGATTTGGCTACACCTAAAATTTATTCTACTTTCACTTTTTTTCCTCAATTCATTCTTCATTTAATTATTAAAAAGAAATGTCCGCCTCATTTTTTTTTCTGATCTCTAGTTAATGACCTTTATGTCTGTCCAGTCTGCCAGTGTGATGAATAGTTATATTTACAGGGAGGTGCACATCGGGTTACAGCAGAGGTTACAGAAGCAAAATGTCAGTGTTCCTGTTTTACATTATCACCAAACCCACTTCTTCACAGAAGTGCTGTGCACGTTGTTAAGTCAGCTGAACCACGTGTTAGTAGCTGCTAATGCTTTAAACGTTAAAAATCCTTAAGCCTAAATGTTGTTAACTCATATTATTAGCATGTAAAACGACAAAAACACAAGTTTATAGTTGATTTTTGTTTTGCAAAACAAAACGGCGATCCTCGCATCTTCGTTTTGCTTTTGTTTTAAATTACTGCATTTGCTATACATTATACAACATTTCTACTATGGCCTGTTGTGTCTTAAATTCTCTTAAAACCTTACAAAATGATCTACAACTGTCAAATAATGTAAAGAAACAAATGGTATGCCTTTATATCCAAAAGATGTGCTGTGTGGAAGAGATGTCAACAGAAGCTGAACTAGGGCTGGGTTGTACTTTCATGTTATACCAGTTCAGACCAGCAGATGGCGTAGTGAGTTAATGTAACCTTTATTTAACCACTAAAATCTTAAAGAACACATTTGTCTGGACGCTTGACTCTGCAACTCTCTTTTTAAAACGTCAAGAGAGATATTTTGACTTATTTTATTTTACTTTTATGTGTTTTTCTGTGGTGGAGACAAACTTCTGTAAATTTAAAAATGCCAAATGGTAAAATCGTGATGCTGAAAGTTTAGGAAAAATTTGCAGAAAGAAGTATCTTTAATGTTTTGTTTTGGGGGGTTTTTTGGGTTTTTTTTGTTTTTTAATGGGTCATCTCCCCTTCAAATCTCCCTGAAAAAAATGTTTTTTATTCTGTCCTATTCTCAAAACTACTCAAAACCTCTCAGAATTACACCTGTTCTATATACGCTATTTTGGAGTCGCCCACTCATGAAATCCTGCTGCCTCTTTGAAATGCAGATATTCTGATTGGATTAGATTGAAGTATTTGAGTTTTAAAAAAATACATAGACGTCACCTCCTCTTTTAAATTTTTAATAGTATGTAATTAAATAGATAATTAATATAGCTGTTCATCTTCACAGGTACAATGCCGTTACAGGGGAATGGGTTCAAGACCAGATCCACATGAAGATGGGTACACAGGTACTACACCTCAGTGGAAAAGTGTACTTTAGGAACTCACAGTGTCTTTCTCTCTCATCTAATTTATGTCCCCTTGTCTTGTTTCTCACAGCCTTTTGGGAAAGGGGCCATGAGGGAGTGCTTCAGAGCGTGAGTCTATATTCATCGCTTCTTATCTAACGACTGTTGCCCTCATGACGTTCTGGTCTCTTTGTAAACAAAACAGAGGAATATGTCTTTCTTAGATTAGAAAGCAGCGCAGGTCCACATTCCTCACATTTGTCAGTCAGGATAGCAGCAGCTGACATGTTCATTATTTTCTGAGAAACACACTAAACAGGCTCTGTGAAGTGTCTTGTGGTGGGACACGGAGCTCATTTTTAACTCTTTCTCATAGTATTGGTTCCCTGGATGTTAATTGGTTAAAATCACAGTGGGCGGCGCCATCATGGCTGCACTGGCTTTTGCATGGCACTGCAGAATCCCAGAGAAAAGGCCTAACACTCTAATTGTTAAAGGTTAATCATCTGTTATGTTGGGAATGTAAGAGAGCCATCCATCAATGCCCCCCCCCCTCCCACTTTAGTTGTTTTCCGTTTGCAGTATCCCACAGAAAAACGTCCTCTGAGCGTAAAAATAAATCTCCCAGCATCCACCAGCGCAAACATTAAAGGTCCTAAAAAAAGAAATTCTGTAGTGTGGTATGTTTTTCCTCTTGGATTTATACACATGTGGATTTAAATTAGTTTTTCTTCTGTGACCCGGGATCACTTGGGGCACATCTGATATCTATTATTTATGAAAAAGGCTTTATTTATGTATTTTTATTAAGATTTAAACCAGCGAGGGAGTTTCTTTATCTTTAAAGTCATGTAGATTTACTGTGATCCCTTTACCCTGCAGGAAGAAGTTGTCGAATTTCTCACACAGCAGCAACTGGAAGTCGGCGTCCAACTATGTGGCCAAGCGTTACATGGAGACGGTGGATAGAAATGTTTACTTTGAGGACGTCAGGCTGCAGATGGAGGCCAAACTTTGGGGCGAGGAGTACAATCGCCACCGACCTCCCAAACAGGTATGGGGGATATGAGGTGGTATCGATAAAATCAGGGGAACTCAACAGAAAGAGTTCGGGAAGACGTACTGGCCTCTGATTGGTGCTTCTTTTTTTCACATATTTATACTATTCGGATAAGCGGTTGAGAAAAGACTCAAATGTAATTTCCAGTTAAATGAAAATTATTTTCTTTTTATTATCTTATAGTGACCCTTTAGCTGCTCCCACTTTGAGTTAACTTTCTTATGATTGGCTGCCCCTCACAAACAGAAGACTTGAACAGCAGGTGGGTGGGGCTTCAGAGATGACCATATTAGGGATATCGGCTCTCAGTGACACCATACAGAGCCAAGACCAGAAAAAACTGTCTGTAACGGAGCATTTAGTGAACTCTGGAGCCTTCAGTTTTGGCTCGCAGGTATATATTTGTACATTTACCAATATTTTTGAAAGATCCAGATCTTATCTTAAGTTGCCTCCTGTCATCTCTTATCACCCTCACCCCCCAGTATCAGAATCAGATGATGCCTCCTTCTAATCCTCTTTCCGTTTTAAATCCTCAGGTGGACATCATGCAGATGTGTGTGGTGGAGATGACAAACCGACCCAGTAAACCTCTCTTCCACCTGGAGCATTACATCGAGGGCAAGTACATCAAATACAACTCCAATTCCGGCTTTGTGAGGGACGACAACATCCGCCTCACTCCACAGGTGAGTGGTCACCTGTGGAGTGGTATGAATACATGCTAAAGACGCAAGCTGAAGACACAGTCAAATATAATTTCCCTCTTTTCTCCGTCAGGCCTTCAGTCACTTCAGCTTTGAGCGGTCGGGCCACCAGCTGATCGTGGTGGACATCCAGGGAGTCGGCGATCTCTACACCGACCCTCAGATCCACACAGCGAAGGGGACCGACTTTGGAGACGGAAATCTAGGTATGCTTACCTTTCGGCAAACTGCTGCTACAAACTTAGATCAGTAAGTGTTTAAAAAGCTTCAACCTGATCACACCTGTGTTTCAGGTGTGCGAGGCATGGCCCTGTTCTTCCACTCGCATCTGTGTAACAAGATCTGCAAAAGCATGGGCCTGACGCCTTTCGACCTTTCCCCTGCGGAGATGTCCCAGCTGGACGGCACCAACAAACTGCTCGTAATTATGTTTTAATCATGCTTTAAATATTAGGGACTGAAATCAGCAACCTTTAAAGTAGAAGTAGCAGCAGTAGGAATAGTTTGGGGGGGGGGGTTATATTTATTACCTATACTTATTGGTTGGTTTATTACCTGGAAACAAACAACCATCAGTAGCAAAGTGATGTGAGAGCGAATCACTTCCTGTGTGGACTGGTTCAGGTTTTTTGTTTTTCTTTCTTTTGGAAAGCCAAACTCACAAAAGCTTCCTCTTGCACTTGTCCTGCTGAGCTGTTTGGCTTCCTCATTGCTGCTTGCAGCTTTATCTCACTTTGCTCACAGTTTCCATATTTAGGCATGAATGTCTTCTGAAATTTTATTTCCTGGTAGAAGATTTTGGTCTGTGGCTTAAAAGAGCAGAGAACAAAAAGAAAGAGAAATTCTGAGGTCTTCCTCTTTTAATTTTCATCTTTCTTCCTTTTTTTTTTTTTTTTTTTTTTTCATTGTAGAAGTCAGCCCAGACTGTGCTGAGAGGCTCAGAGGAGCACTGCGGTTCTCCTCGTGTTCGCACTATGTCGGCCAGCCGGGCTCCTCCACTCCTATCCCGCCTGTCTGAGACCTCGTCTGCAGATGAGAGCATGAGCGACATGGAATCGATCCCCTGCTCCCCTCTTATCCTTCCCTGCTCCCCCCCAACTGCAGCTGGCTCTGTAGGCAAGTTAGCAATCAGTAAATGCAAGACCCATTTACTGCAATACTGCACAAAGAAAATGTTACTGTGTATATATAAAAATGGACATTGTAGTTAGCAAAGTCCAGTCATGAAGCTCTTGGTATTTTAAAAAGGGATGTAACGAGGCGTGAATCAGTTGCCTTATCGCTCTATTTGATTCTAACTAGAACCACATGTTTTATTTGATTTATTAAATGAAGCTTAAAAGTAGTGATAGAGTCCTTAAACCCATCAGGAATGTGTTTACTGAGATCACAAATCATGTGTGCAGAGACTTCTATGTAACTGGAATGTTTTTTACAACCAGGGGAGTCCCCCTTGCTGGCTAGTGTAAAGAATGACAGGTTAAGGCAGTAACATGTCCATCTTTCATATACAGTCTATGTTGTGATTCATTCTCAGATCTGGTATTTTCCCATTTTCTTGCTAATTTGAATGAATAAAAGCATTCACACGGACGACTACGTGTAAATAGAGTACTTGACAGTGACATGGTCACATGTGCAAAACAAGAGGAACCAATAATCCATTTTTAGCCAGAAGGAGGATTTCAGCGTTGACAGTACTCATGTCGAGTTAGTAGACAGATTAGTATAGACATTTATGTCATTGTATGTTACTGGAAATTTTGCTAGCAGAGTTATCTAGAGATATCTTGAGATACACAAGTATTCAGACATAGCTTACATGCTGAGGAGCTAAAGTGGTGAGTGGTTTTGCATTTTATTTCCATTTTACAGGCTCGTCTTTTACCGGAATGTATGAACACGACAGAATGAGCAACACAAGCGAACACAGGGTAAGTAAAAACTGATGGTGAGAGTGGCTCTAAACAGCACAAACAATTAAAGAAAACACATTAAAAAAAAAACACAGAGCGCTGCATCACCACACCCCCAACCCCAAGCTTCACGTTGATTAACAGCATTACTTACATTATTTAAAACTATATCTGTGTAACTGACTTGTTGACAAAGATTTACCACCAGGAATCAGAATTTCTTGTCTTAATTTTTGTCTTTAGGAATCAGAAAACGGCGGGGACAGCGGCTACCCGAGCGAGAGGAGGAGTGAAGGAGACCCAAATGACCACATAGACGGGGTAAAGATTTTTGTCACTGATCAACAGAAATGGACAGAGGAAGCTTTTAGTTAATCATTAAATGTATTTTTCCTGTGATCCAAATCCCGTTTTTGGATCCAGTTTGTGAACGTCCTCTTGCATATTACCTGAAATGAGCTTCATCATGCCCCGTCGATGCACTTATTCAACACTTGTTAGATTTCGTGACAGCTGGTTTTACAGTCCATGTCATATTGTCACATAGATCCATCATCGCTACAACAGACAATATTCAGAGTCGGATGAGGAAAGTATCAGACGGGTAAAGAAACATAAATATCCCTAAATCCCTTCCTCGCCTCGTTCTTAATCATCATCATCATCATCATCATCACCTCTTTAATCAAATAACCCTACTTTAATTTCCCTTTTAACATCATCTTTACTTTTGTTTTCCCATCACTTGTTTAACCATGAAAGCCCCTCCTTACCTCTCCTCTAATTTCACTCATCCTACTCTTTGTTTCCCCTCACTAGAGGAAGATGGTAGCTCCTCCAAGAGTCTCTGCAAACTTAAATTCAAACACTCCTGACAACGAATGGGTGATTATTTGCATGGAAGCTCCTGAGCCAGGTGTTTCCCTGTGCAGCGCTTTGCAGTCTTTTTTTGGCTGCATAATCTTTGCCTCCAGCATGATGGCTCTGCTTTTCAAACGGTTCCGATTTGTGTGGATTGAACTCGCTGTCGCTATTTTCCTGTTGACACCTGCTTTATTTATTTAGTGAACGAAAACGATCGGAAAATACAAATGGAGATTAAAAGTGATACTTGGAACTGAAACGCCATCTACCTCCTTTACCTTTGCCTGCTCTGCCATCCCGCTTATTCTCACTTCTATAACTGTGTGTGTGTCTGTGTGTGCGCTCCTTTTGCATTAACAGGGATGTACTCCTCCAGCTCTGAGCTCAAAGCAGACTTTCCTGGATGGGTACACCTCTGAGACTGCAGTGTGACTTTTCAACCTTAATATATTTCATGCAGTGAATATCAGATGGTAACTTTTTTTTCTTTTCTTCTTTCTTGGATCTTTGGTGCCTGCTTCTGTTCAGTTGACCGAGGAGAAGTGGACCTTCTATCACTCATCCCGCGCTCACGTCCACCGACCTTCCTGTGTGGCCACCGAGGTGGAACGACTCAACAATCTGCTGCAGAAGAAGATCGGCCAGTCGATTCTTGGAAAAGTAAGAGGAGGAAACATTAGTTAGTTTAATGTTTCCGTGCCACTATTTAACTCTGGTCCCATGAACACTAAAAACATTTACATTGTTACAATTTTTTGAAATCTTTCTTCGATTCTAGCAATAAAAGGCAAAGCATTCAGTTCAGTCCAAACTCCTCCTATCGCAAATCAAACACAATGAGGCAGCTCGGCATGCTTCAAGCGCTTATATTCTTTATCTCCCACCCAGGTCCACCTGGCTATGGTGCGGTACCACGAAGCGGGTCGTTTCTGCGAGAAGGACGAACAATGGGACCAGGAGTCGGCCATGTACCACCTGGAGAGAGCTGCCATGTGTGGGGAACTGGAGGCCATCGTAGCTTTGGGACAGTGCTGTCTGCAGCTACCTCATCATATACTGCCAGACATGGAGCTGGAGGTACTGTGCGCCATCTATTTTCCTTTCTATTGTTCAGCTTAACTTCACAGGGTGGCTTTATATTCTGATGTGTGTGTGTGTTGTTGGCAGGATAATGCAGGAAACAGGATGAGAGGTTTCAAGTATCTGCTGCAGGCTGCTGAGGCTGGCGACAGATCTTCTATGATCATAGTGGCCAGAGCCTTTGATACTGGAGTCGGTCTGTCTGCTGACAGGTGAGTGAAGGTTCATTCAAAGCAGATGTTTCAGGTGAAAGGTAGGAATCCTGCCTTTGCTTGATAGTACTGCCCTCTTGTGGACGGTTGGATTTTTACAGTTTCTTTTTTTAAATTGGCGGTGATTTGTGAGTTAAAGCATTTTATCCTTTTGCCTTCACAGAAAGCAGGACTGGGCCGAGGCGGTTCACTGGTACAACAGTGCGCTGAACATGATGGACTATGACGAAGGAGGAGAGTTCGATGGGACCCAGGACGAGCCTCGCCACCTTCTGCTGGCCAGAGAGGCAGAGATGTACCAGGAGGGAGGCCACAACCTCGCCGCAGACCCACAGAGAGCAGGTTCAACCCGATGCCAAGTGCAGAATTTTAACTTCAAGAAATCGTACACCAGTTTCTGTCTGACCGTTTTCCCAGTGAAGCAGTAGGGCTTGTGATTTTGATCTGTGGCACGGAGAAGCTTTAGTCTCACATGATGGTCGTGGGGTTGGGGTTCATTTCTGTTTGGTGGAGCGACTGCCTGTAACGTCTCATTCTGTCTCTCTCCTGCAGGTGACCTTTTTACTGAAGCTGCAGAAGCTGCCATGGCGGCCATGAAGGGTCGACTGGCTAACCAGTACTACATGAAAGCCGAAGAAGCCTGGGCACAAATGGAGGAGTAACTCCACGACATAAATGAAATTAATTTTAACCTCCAAAAAGGCCACGAGACTTGATGTGTGGCTGTTTTTCTTTCTTTTTTTGTCTTTGTTTTTTACACATTCTGATAAAACCTGAATGACTTCAGTTTACATTACTGTTTTTATGACAGATTTTTTTGGTGTTGGTGGTTTGTTTGTGTGCGCGTTTGGTGTGTGTTGAGCCATTCAGCATCAGACTTTTATCTTCAGAATTCTTTCTGTATGGTTGTAAAGCTAGATTTCCTGGCTCCTCATTTCTTTCATTTCATGTCTATATTAACCTTTAGAGTTAAGTTAATGTGATTCTATGAATGAAAAGGTCTGACCTATCAAAAAAAAAGATTGTTTACTTATTTTGACCCAGATGTTAACATGTTTATGTTTAAGAGAATATATGTGATAAAGAAAAGTGCTTGGAATATGAAACTGTAAAATAAAAGTTTGCCTTTCTTTTTATCAATCATGATCCTGTTTTTCTAACTAGTGGAAGGACTCTTGTAACCTAAAATGAGGGTGTATTGTGAGTGTCATAACAGATACAATTTACCTTAGTTTTTTCCACCATTAACTAAAATAAGTTAATTTGCAGTCAGATTGGTTATGGGACAAAAGAAAACGGGTAAATGCTTCAGCTCACTAGTCTTGTTTTTCTTTGCAGTTTTCTCTGATCCCGGAGCTCAGAGATATGTCACCACTTTGCCAAGTTCTGGAAGAAGACCCATACTATTATCCTCAGATAAGAGGAAGATTGGTCGGTATAGTCTGGAATCGCTAAGTTTCAAGCCTGTGATGAACTGCAAACTGCTGCAGTGCAGGTTTTACATCATGAACTGAGAGGGTCCAACAAAGAAAGAAGCCCCCAAAATCCGCTTACAAGAAATATGCAGTGGCCCACATGGGCAAAGCAAATCCCTTGAAAAAAATTTTGATGGTCAACTAAGAAAAAGATTAAGCTGTAGTATATCTTAATTGACCACAATGGCAAGAGTAATTTTTTCAGAACAAACATGAGGTTTTCAAACAGATGACGTACGTACGACGTACACTTTTTTTGTTGTAGCTATCTGTCTTAACAGCAGATCCACTCACACTAGGAAGCTGAATAACCTGATTAGGAAGGCTGACTCTGTGCTGCAGGCATGTGATTTGAAGTTAAAGTCTGTAACGACTCCTCTCTGTCTATTGAGGACACGTTTGTCCTGTATTTGCTGCTGCAGTCTCAATAAACGAACTTAATAGAAGTGCAATAATAAAAAACTTTCTATTTTTAATTGCCCAGGAGACTTCAGGGTATATTTTGCATGTCCTTGGATTTCATATTACATAATTTTTGTCTGAAGTCCATTTAAAACGGGTACAACCCAAACTTTATAGTCAGGAGGCTTTATATTCGGTATTAGCCTCTGTTTCAATGTCTCGTATCACAACGGTAGCGTGGCCGAGCGGTCTAAGGCGCTGGATTAAGGCTCCAGTCTCTTCGGGGGCGTGGGTTCGAATCCCACCGCTGCCAGAATATATTTTTTCCCGTTCTATTCACGAAACAATTTTATCTGAAAACTTAAATTCTCCACAAGTAATACCTAGGGCTAGTTGGTTATGAATGAAGAGCGTACTAGAATAATGACACAAGCGCATAGCAGACTCGCTGTGCATTATGGGCGCGGGCTCCTCCCCACGTGTCTGTGTGGAGCAGAGTCAACATGGTATCACAGCAGTAGAGTACAGCTGTCTTGAGTTAAACTCCACTTCAGCAGCAGCTCTCTGCACCACGTTCCTGGGCTAGCTACACCCGGATGAGATAGCTAAAGCTGAACGGTGAAGTGTGCAGGTGAGGGAGGAATCTGCTATTCTTACATAAAGAAGAGTTAAAATCAGGCCCGCTGATTGAATCTGTGTTATTTTAACTAAGCACGCCATGCTAAGCTAGCTCACGCTAGGCTACATTTGCTAGCTACCGCCTTGGTAGCTAATATTGTTGCTTGTACGTTTGTTTACAGGAAACAGACATCTTCAGCTTAGTGCTGTGTATCCTATCTTCTTTATATTGGTGTTGTTTTTACATAGGAATAAAAAAAAATCACCCGCTGTGTTGTGTAGGGCCTGTGATAAATGCTCGCAGGGTTTGCTGCTAATGGAGCTAACTTAACCATAAACACTCTATATAGGCAGCCAGTAAATTGGCGTCATACTTTTTTTTATTAGCTTGACACAGTGTTTGATGGGGTTATGTTTCCACGAGGAGGAGTCTTTTACTGCTGTGTTGCATCATGTGGATTTTACCTGTGTGTCCGTGAAAGCATCACATGACAGGCGGCACAATTACCATAGGAAGTTGACTACTTTAGCATCTTACGGTTTACTTGTTGAGTTAATTGAAGAATATCGGCTATTACCAATACTGACACCTCCTGACTGAACTGTGATGTAACTGTGATGTGCCGGATCACTAAGTTCCTGTCATCTGGTGCCTTTGTTGCCTGCCTGGGTGTAGCCACTCCATAACAGTAACAGGAGTGTGCAGCCGGACATTTAGCTCCTGTGACCCAGTTTGTCTTTTATTATTCCAGGTTGCACCCCCTTCCCCTCTCCCCCAAGATTTGCCCCTCTCACCTTCTTGCTCTGATCACATCAACATGGCCAGCGGTGATGATGACGACCCCATTATAGAGGAGGTATGTTTACAGGCTTAAGTGAAAGGATATTACACGTCTCACTGACCTAATCAAGTATGATACAGCATTTTTCCTGCCCTGTGCACCTTTTATTGCTGTTCTGCGTTTATCAGTGTGAACACAGCCTCACAGGAAGTAAACAATTCCCAGGTGTTTCCCATGCATAGTCTCTTGTTAGGTGTATTAACAGGTAATGAAACCACCTGGCAGCAAATATCAGCGTTTATACTCATAGTTGTAGTGTGAATTTTACATATAGTCGTCATTGGCATGACTGTCGTGGCAATTTTTGGCTTTTAATTATTTCTTTGAAGTGATCATTTTCCAGGGTGGAATGATTGTACAGCATACATATTTAATGACTTTAAATATGTACTTTAGTAATTGGTTCTGAAGGTTCTACAATGCCTTTTAACTTGACAGGGACACAGTTCATTAACTGATTAGTGTTCATGGCTTGACTACTTCTGGCAGCTGATTTTTCAGCAGGAAAAGGATTTGTTTGAACTAAGTGGAGACACGGCTGATTTTAATAATCTATTATTTACTTGGTGGCACGGTGGTTAGCTGTGAGACACTCCTGCCTCTCAGCAAGAAGGTCATGGGTTCGAATTTAGTATCTTTCTGTGGGTTTTGCATGTTCTCTCAGAGTGCTCGACCCACAGCCGAAAAACACGCTGTCTCTGTCTACATAAACGCACCACAAAGAGGCTACAGGCGTTATATTAAATTATGCGGATTAACTGCTAACTAAGTCTGATATGATGTTTAAATCAGGCAACTTACTGAAGACAACTTTAATACTTTGTATTGGAGTGATACCTGCAGCACGCAGAGGTGAATCTAAAGAGGGCATGGGGTGTACTAAGCCATATTTATTTAAAGGCTATCCTAACAAAATTTTTAGAATCAAAGAAAAAACAGGGCTCGCAAAATCGCTAGCTCGACATCCCGGGGCTAGTGATTTTTCCAGTCGGGCTACCAAACTCTATCTCAGCCCTGCCCGTCGGGCTATCATAGGAAGGAAAAATATATGTCAGTGCTTTTGCATTCTTTCGAAAATGTAGCTGAGTAATTATGTCATTGGCATCGATGAGCCACTGTCAATATGTGACATATTGAAATCGCGTTTGAATTTGCGCTTGTTTTTTGCTTTCACTTTACTTTGCGATCGCGCGAACGGTGTGTAGAGAGTGGCAGCACTGATTGGTTGAGTTACGATTAATTCCTCTGACATCATCTTATCACTCATTAGCTTACTATTCAAACGTGACAAGTGAAATCTCCCACAGCAAGCTTAAACATGTGATAGAGGTTGATTGCGCAGAGAATCGCTGACCGTTATGTAAGTACGTGTGTAAAAGCAGCAGGATTTACGCCGGTATTTTAGTTCTGCTCAGCCAAATAAGACAGGTCAGGGTGAAGAAGGGGCAGCCAAAGAAAAGCCTACCACAAAACGGAAAAGTTATGACAAATCAGACTATGAGGCAAAAAGAAAGTGCAGCTTTTTTGGTTTCATGGACAAAAGAATTTCTGTGGCTGGAATATGACAAGCTAAATAACATAATGTTCTGCCGGGTGTGTTGTGAGTTTCATTCGATTTCTGAGTCGACAAGCGCCTTTGTTACTGGGACCAGTAATTTTAAGAAAGACCCCATCAGAACCCATGAGAAATGCAAGAAATGCATTATTGCCCAGTCTGCAATATCTTTCCCAGAACAAACACCAATTGCAAAAAACATACTAAAAATAAACCTAGCACAAGAAGAAGTCCTGAAAAATCTGTTTAGAATAGCGTACTATGTTGCAAAGAGTGAACTACCACTGGCAAAATTTAGCAGTCTTTGCAAACTTCAAAAAGCAAATGGCCAAGATCTTGGTTCCACTTACCTCTTACCCGTGATTTCAGTGGAAATTTCAGATTCAGGATCTGACACAGACTGATTCATGTTGTACACAGTTCTTGCAAGCTCATAGAAATTTCTGTTCAATTAGAACCAAATATTTGAGTTGATGATTGTAATTTTTATACAGTTGTTGTGATTTGTATTTTAACAATTTTTTGATTAATTTTTGTTTCCGTTACAATATTATACTTTAATGTATAATATTGTAAAGGAAACAAAACGGGAAACAAAACATAAAAAAATGCTCTTTTTTATTCGGGCTACTTAAATTTATTTTGGGCTACCAAAAACTGAAGAGTGCCTGCCCGAAGGGCTACCAGAGATTTAGAAATTTTGCGAGCCTTGAAAAAGATTGCATTAATTAAATTTTATGAATATTTAAGATATAAAAATAAAAGCTTTTTTTATAACATACAATGGCCAGGAAAACTTTGGTTGGACACTGAATTATAATTAACATAAATTATTAACATCTACGTCATCATAAAGTCAGCACAAAACCTTTGCATCAATGCAAACTGAAT
This sequence comes from Pelmatolapia mariae, assembly GCF_036321145.2. NCBI lineage: Eukaryota > Metazoa > Chordata > Actinopteri > Cichliformes > Cichlidae > Pelmatolapia > Pelmatolapia mariae. The sequence continues at coordinate 9,886,754 of NC_086234.1, forward strand.
TACTTAAATATTCAAATGCTGCAGCCCTACTTGTCTGTCTCTCTGTGTTAGCCCTGCGACAGACTGGCGACCTGTCCAGGGTGTACCCAACCTCTCACCCTGCTATGACCCTGAGTTCGGGAACTTTGGAGGAAAGTCTGGTTTGGCTGTTGGCTCCTGACGTCAGCCCGTTTGACTTTGATCTACGTTTGTGTTTTTTCTAGATCGACGTGTACCTCGCCAAAAGCCTCGCAGATAAGCTGTATCTTTTCCAGGTGAGCTTTTCCCTTTGTAGTACCCGTGCACTGATGAGCACGACCTCATGAGCCCACATGTGAGCAGTTTCTCTAACTTATCTGGACCGTCTGGGGTGTGATTGATGTTTAATGTTCAAAGAGTCACTAATTGAGTTCACCGCTTTCCCCTGATGCAGTACCCTGTGCGACCAGCCACCATGACCTATGATGATGTCACCCACTTGGCGGCTAAGATCAAACCCAAGCAGCAAAGGGTAACCAGAAACCTGATGTTGATGTATTTTGTGTTTTGTTGAAAATATGTTTCAGTTTCAGGGGAGATGTGTGAATAGGATAAAATATTAGTATTGGATATCACCAATTTCTCAAGTTAATTGGTTACATCAGGTTAAATTATGAGATAAGATTTTTTGTATTACAAGTTTTCAGAAATGTTGAAAGTCATTAAATCGGGTGTTTGTAGTTGTTTATCATTTATGTACGGCTCCTTATACAGGTGGAGCTGGAAATATCCATGGACACAGTGAGTCCAAACTACTGTCGCAGTAAAGGAGAGCAAATCGCCCTAAATGTGGACGGCACGGGTTATGACGAAACCAACACCTACTCTGCGTATGTTCTTTTATTTAAACACTCTTCTTTGATTCAGGTCCTGTTCCTGGTCTGACTGCTCAGTTTTTTCCCCTTTCTAGTAAAATGATGGACAAGCAGACCTTCTCCTCCATCCAGGCCACCACCAACACCTCCAGATACGCAGCTGCTGTGTTTCGCAAAGGTCTGACCTGATTAACGGGTTCAGCAGCCCGTGTAGTACATTGTGGCACCATGTTTGTGTTTTTATCTTTTGGTGCAAGGTCACAATCAGCCATTGAACCACACATATTATGATGAGTCCACTCCAATCAGAGTGGGATTTATGATCTGGTTGTTTTATTGATGGCGTTAACAGGTGAGCTTCACGTCACACCTCTGACTGGAATTCTTCAGATGAGGCCCAGCTTCTCTTACCTGGACAAGGCCGACAACAAAACCAGAGAGAGGGAGGCGGCCAATGAAGGTGTGCCTGCTTTTCCTGTTTTCCAGATTAAATTCTGAGAAGGATTTTTTTCGTATACACAGTTTATCTTTTGTTTGAAAACCTTAATTGTTTACTCCTAGAAAACCTTGATCTTTCCTGAACTGAGTGATTTTTGTCGTATTCCACGCCTGCTTACAGAACAAAATGACTGTGTGTGTGCATCAGATGTTAGTGAGGATAGTTTCTGCCTATGCAGCTAGCCTTGGGGAAAACCCCAGAAACTCTTCACTGAGGTTTTAAACTTTTCTATTAGGGTACAAGGGAGGTTGCCAAATGTCATCCTTACTGAAGTTAAGATTGTTCTAAAATGAGTTTGTAGCTCTTCTTTACATTTTTCCAAGGGGCAAATATTAAAAAACTGGGACTGTTGTGGAGGGTTTATTGGTGTGGACCACCACAACAGTCCCAGTTTTTTAATATTTGCCCCTTGGAGAAATTACTTTAAAGCAGGGATGGGGAATTATGTTATATATTTATTTTTAGATGTTTCTTCAAACATCATGGTGTAGGAGCAGGTATGATTACAGTTATTTGACCAGAGTCTTGTGTGTTCAGGTGGAGACTCCTCCCAGGATGAAGCTGAGGAGGAAGCCAAGGCTATTACGGTAAATGCTTAGACACAAACGCTTACGGTCAGGCAACTGTGGCTCAGGGGGTTGGGAAGCGTATTTGTAACCGGAAGGTCGCCGGTTCGATCCCCGGGCTCTCTGTCCTGGTCGTTGTGTCCTTGGGCAAGACTGCCTACTGGTGTTGGCTGATATGGCAGCCTCGCTTCTGTCAGTCTGCCCCAGGGCAGCTGTGGCTACAACTGTAGCTTGCCTCCACCAGTGTGTGAATGTGAGAGTGAATGAATAGTGAATAATAAAGCGCTTTGGGTGCCTTGAAAAGCGCTATATTATCATAATTACACTGATTTAAGTTCTCCTGCTCGTGCTCCAGGTGAGGTTTGCTCGTCCCGAGTCGGAGCAGGCCCGACAGAGGAGGATCCAGTCATACGAGTTCCTTCAGAAGAAGCAGGCGGAGGAGCCCTGGGTTCACCTGACCTATCACGGAGTCAAGGTAAAGGGAGTACTCACCATTAAGGATGAATTTGTCTCCTTTCATGAGCGCTGACGTTATGAGATTTGTGCATCATCATGAAGCGGTTTGTGTTTGCAACATCGAATTCAGGACGGGCGCTCGGAGCATGAAAGGCAGTACCTGTTCTGTCAGTCAGTGGATGCCTCGGAGAACTCTGAACTGGTCAAAACTCCAAAGTGAGTACAAATAAATAACTTCTTGATACTTTTTCATTATGTGAATTAAATTGGATGGGTAGTTTATTTCTTAGGCACTGATGAGCTGTATGTTGATGCAGTTTTAGTTCTGCTGCTGTTCTGTTCTCCTCTCTCACTCCTCTCTCATTTTCTCAGGGAGTATCTGGCGATGCTGATGCCGCCTCTTGCAGAGGAGAAAGTGTAAGTGTGCCCCTCTCTTCTGGCACATACATCTGCATGTCAACTCAGTGACAGTCTGTGAATCGTATCATTAACTTGCTTTCCTCTCTGTGTGTCAGGGTGAAGCCTGTGGGTCCCAGTAATGTGCTCTCTATGGCCCAGCTCCGCACTCTGCCACTCGGAGAGCAAGTCAAGACTTTGATGAAGAATGGTAGGATAACATGATAAAGAACAGCTTTTGATTTATTTATTTATTTTTTTTTACAATGTATTGTTATTATTATTTTTTAACACACATGCAAACATCCATGGCAGTCAACATTTCCCGTGCAGTTTTTCTTTGTACTACGTGGGAGCAGTAAAGCATAAAAAGCAACATCATCATCATACCATTCATTTCACTCACTTCACTGTCTCTCCTCTCCAGTGAAGGTAATGCCATTTGCTAATTTGATGGGCCTGCTCGCCTCTGGCACAGACTCGACCTCAGTGCTGCGCTGCATCCAACAGGTGGCGCTGCTGGTTCAGGGGAACTGGGTTGTCAAGAGGTAAGACCAGGAATCTTTTATCTAACTGAAACGTTAAAATGAACCACAGGTCAAGCAGGTCTTGTCTAATTCCATGTTTTTATATTGAGTGGGAAATGACTGATGTGGGTTTAAATTTTTCCTCCACAGTGATGTTCTGTATCCCAAAAACACCTTCAGTGCTCACAGTGGTGTTCCTGCTGAGGTGCTCTGTCGTGGCAGAGACTTTGTGGTGAGCTTCTCTGAGTTGTTCCTCCTTTAATGAAGCTACAGCATAATGCTTGACAGGCACAGTTTAAGTCATCTTTTCATTTCGTAGATGTGGAGGTTCACTCTGGAGCGCTCTGTGATGAGAAAGGAGATTGCATCAATCATCAAAGTAAGGACGAGACCAAAATGAGATGCTTGATTGAATGTTTCTGTTTGTTAGTAACCGAAATGGCTCAGGAGAAGTAGCTGTGCAAAGTTAATTGCTTAGGGTGCGTTTTTTTTTTTTTGTTTTTTTTTTTTTAATTAGAGGTTCATTGCACTTTGAATTAGTCCTTTAAGTTGTGTTGCATCCTCGACAATCAGGATGTGGAAGGATGCTGTTGTTGGATCTTTAATGTCCCTCAGTGTATTGCTCTCTTTTGCATTTGTGACCTGGAAGCTGAAGTTGTTCGGTACATTCAGGTAAAGAGAGCTAACACCTTCCTTCTTCTTCCTTCAGCTTCCCCCAGAAGACGTGAAAGAGTTCCTGGAACATGTGGCGGCTCCTCGGGCAAACCGGGGCTGGGAGTTCCTGTTGCCTACTGATGTAAACTTTATTAAGAAACACCCAGATGTTGCCCACAGGCAGAACATGCTGTGGCTTGGCATCCAGAGCAAGTAAGCGACACGTTGAAAGGGCAGCACATCAGCAGTTTAGCACTATTAAATGTTTTTGCTGCAGTGGAATAATCTGGCTTGTTTATCTTCCTGAAGGCTGGAAAAGGTGTTTAATTTCTCTAAAGAAGACTTTGTGCCAAAGAAGTCCGCTCAGCCTGGTTTGTACTGAGTTACATTTTGTCAAACACCCCTCAAATGATATCGGTATGCTCTGCTGAGCTTATTCAAGTGATCTATGCGGTGTTTTCTAGATCCTGTCCACATCAGCGGGGAACAGCGTCTGAAGATGGCTCAGGAGCGAGCGCAAGAAAACCAGTCGACCCTGCAGAAGGACCTGGAGGACAGACGCGCAGGAAGCAGCATCCACATCAAACAGGAGCCCGTCAGCGACAGGGAAGACGAGCCAATGGACACATCCTGCTCCTCCTCAATCCCCAACGGTTCTCTCAATGGTTACCCCAGTGCCACCTCCCCTGACTTTGATCACACCAATGGAGGGAGTCCCGCCAACACGGCGTCCCCGGAGCTGCAGGACTTTGTGATAAAGACTTTCCGGAAGCATTTTGTGATCACGTTGAATGAGCTGAAGAGGCTGTTTAACCTCCACGTGGCGTCCATGCCGGTCGGCCGGAGCGTCTTCCACTCCATCTCGGATCACATGCTACAGGACGCCATACTGCTCAGCCAACAGTGCAAACAGATAATGGTGCCTGTGAGTCTTTTTTGTATGTCGTATATTGGAATGAAATGCACAAAATTATCACAGAAATGTTTTGGCTGTTGCTGTGCAAGAGTAGAAATGGCTAATCCGAACATCTGGAGTCTGGTTTAGTGGACATCTTATCTAAACATCTATGTAATAACTTCTAAACATCCATCATCTTCCTCTTACACACAGTTTGGTTGTGCTGGAGGCAGACTAAGCAGGATTTCCCACACATCCTTCTCCCCGTCAGTGCTTCTCAGCTCCTCCTAGATGATCCCGAGGCATTCTCAGGCCACATGATATACAAGAGAGGCAGATATCTTGCAGAGTGCAATTGCAGAATAGTGCCACTAGATGGCGCCTCCCTCTTTTTTTGTTTTTGAGCTACTATGAAGAGGGTTTTTCTTTATTATTATTTTTGGGTGTTTGGCTCTTTAGTAGTTAGTGCAGTGAAGAGGAGACAGGACAGCGGAGCGAGCGAGTAGGAGAACATGCTGCAAAGGGCCTCGGGCCTGACTTGAGCCCGACCACTGAATTTAGTCTTTCAGCATATGATCAATCTGTGAAGAACATCAGCACCGCAGAGAGAAGAGTTTATATAAACTCACCAAACAACATGTGACTGAACCATGCTGCTAAAATGGTTTTAATGGGACATTTGGCTATTAACTAGAGACTTTGTTTAAAGCTGCAACAATCTGTAAACCAGTGTCTAGCTACAGTTGAACTGATCAGCTCGTCTCACCTGTTATTGACCCACAGAGAATCTAGACTTAGACTCTGAGGGTGATGACAACATTTTCAGGGGTTTATGAGCAGCAAGAGTAGTTTATGAGTAATGTGGGCCAAGATTTCTGTTGGACATTGTTTAAAAATGCAGATAAGAATAAGAAAAAAGAGTGGTTAGAGTAGTTTATAGCAGATGGTTTTGTGCTCACTTGCATACAACCAAAGCCTGATCAAACATGATTCGTCAGTACTCTGCAAAGAAACCAGGAAACTTCTGATAACAGAAGTGTTGCCCCTTTGGCTACAAATTCAACATATTCAAATTAGTTTGTTTAAATATGTCAAAGAGTGATGTGAGAATTTACAAAGTTCAAACTTGGTGCTGCGGGATGTCAAAACGATGAGAAAAACAACACAGTTTCATAACATGATGCTCAGATCTAGATGCATGGCTAAAACATAGACTGTACACAAAGATGGACACAGCCACCCGCTGGTCTCTGCAGTTTGCACTTTGAAGCTTCAGTATTTGTGTTTTGCTAGTTTGTGAAGCCAGACTCAGATGATCATTAGAGGAACTGTTGTTTCATTTTTCAGCTACAGAGTGTAGCACTCCAAACAGTCCAGATAATCTCAGAAGACTCAGTCTGAGCAGGCAGTTGAGCTAGGAGCAGGTTTAAGGATCAAATCCCCCTGCCTAACATTTCTGTTTCCCTCTAACTTCAGTTTCCTGCTCAGACCAAAGCAGCCCCAGATGAACAAAAGGTGTTTGGCTTGTGGGAGACCGGAGAGGACTTCGATAAGGTAAACACTCACAGCAATCACTGAACTTCACAAGAATTTAAAAAATAATTTATTAGTATTATTATTATTTATTTATTTATTTTTAAATGAATCAGTGATGTTTCAGTGTGGGCCACGATTGCGTCTGACTGCAACACTAAAGTAAGATGCAGTTCTGTGAAGTGTTTTCTTCGATTTCTGACAGACTTCCTTTGGTCAATGACTTTACAATCAGTGTGTGCATTGCTAATTTATTTAAAACGCTAGTGCAGAATTAAAAAGGGACCAATAAATATAATACAGCCACTACTTAGTTAGCTCAGCACAGCATTTGGAAACAAGGAGAAATAAAACAACCCACCCATCAAATTTAGCCGATTACATCAAACAAGTTGTGCTTTTATGTGTTGTTACATGTGAAAACATTTCTTTTGCCAGGAGTTACAAAAACAAGCTGCTACTGACCCAGTCTTGCAATTTATCCATATTTCCTAATGTGCTGATTTAGTGATATTAAGATTTAACCACAAACTGTATATAAAAGATGGGTGAAGCCACTGTGTCACCCATTGGTTTGTAAAATCCTGTTTTGGGGGATCAGTTTTAGCATTTTGGCCACCGTATCTTGTTTGTTTTCTGCCATCCCTATCTTGGCTCACGGTCTCATTGGCTCACGTCTTGTCAGTAACAAGAGATTAGCTAATCCCAAGGATAAGCCTCCTCTCTGAGACATAGTATGACCAAAATTTCCCAAAGTGAACCATATTTTTCTTTTATGCAAGATGACCTCAGATGAGTGACTGAGCCCATGAAACTAAAAACATGATTACATGGGGCAGAGGGGCGTTTTCCTTGAAACTTGTATAGGACTGGAAGTCAGTGCCCATTAGAAGGAATGCAGGTTTAAGGCACTTCTGTGCAGTTTCACACTTCAGACCCAGAAGCTCTGTACGTCTTTTATACCACCAGTGCGCCCAAGCAACCCTCTGATGTATTTACCACCTTGTTATATGTTGGTAGTCTGCTCACTTCAGGTGTTTCAGCTGCAGTCTGTAGAGTTGAATTCATACTTCTGTGTGGTTTTGTTCTCCCTGCAGCACCGCCGGCTGCTCTATGATGTGTTCACCAAGAACTACCGGGTCAGGAGGAACATAATCCAGGCCAGACTGGCTCAGGAGCTTGGAGACGTGTCTAAAGCCGACATCGACCGGCTGCTTAATGTGAGCCCAGTTCTGAGTGTCAACGTCTGCCTTTCAACCAGATGTTGTCCACTGATCTAACCTGTTGTCTGGTTTTCAGGAGTGCTGCAGCAGCCACGCAGGGATGTGGTACCTAAAGGGAACAATACAGTCCTGACCCCGGGAGCCTCCCCCCATGCAGTCACCCCCAGCCAATCATATCCACTCTCAGGTGTCCCGCAGGAGGGCAGTGGAGAGATGAGAGCCAATCACAGCAGCTCGCCCCGCTCTGAGAGTGGGCGACTAGAGGACAAAGATGGTCAGCTGTGCTCAGAACAAGAAGCTTTTCTCATTTCAGCGGAAGCATTTCTGATCTTCGTGTGAGCGCCCCGACTCAGTGGGAGGACTGAAGCTCCCCACGTACTCTGACAGCTCGAAAGCCTGAGAGGGAGGAAAAAAATGAAGAACTAGAAAGATGAATATTTGCGGTTTATTGGTAGTTTTTTGTTTGTTTGTTTTATTGCATTTATGACTTGAAATCTGATTATTCTTTAGCTAAACCTTTTCCACATCAGTTTGCTGTTTACAATTGAAAGCAGCTGTGGCTCAGAGTGCTTTCACTTCACCCCTCCTTGTAAATTTCCTCGGAGAAAAAACACATTTTACTTTATTGCTTCACCAACAAGGCAAATGTTGTTTAAGGCCTTTTAGGCACCAAAATTCTCCGTTAGTTTTTACACTTTCACCAATCTGACTTTAAGGATTATCAGCCGAGTATGATATTTTTATTTATTGCATAAAAGAGGAAGGGTGGGTTTAAAGGCTTCAATGCTTAGATAAAATATGGCCAAATACAGTAAGAAAAAAAACAAACCAAGCTAAATGATGTCTCTGATGTCTTTGGCAATCGTGGACCTGAAAGCTGCTTCATCAAATATGGTTTCCTACATTTCTGTTATTCAGTCACACGTACTGATTTCTAAACTTTTTAATGAATGTCGAGGTTTTTGTTGGCTAAATGTAGAGTTTCAGATTTTCCTTTCTTTGAGAGGAACTTGGAGTGACCGATTTCTTGATGAGAACCAATAAAGATGTGATTTGGTTTAAAATGTAGATCTGTCTCTGTGCAAACACCAGTCCAGCACACAAACACTGGACCTTCCTAAATGGCGATGCAGCTGATACGCCCATGTTATCGCCACCTGCTGCTATCTTGAGCCTCCGTCTAAAGTGCCTCTGCCTCACAAGGCATTCAGGACAAACTCCAACCCTTCATATGAGGTAACGCTTTGATTTCCAACACATTGCATTTGTGGACATATGAGCTGAAATTCAGGCCAAATCTGATTTCCTCCATCATCAAATATTCCAAGTAATATTATTTTTTATTGGTTTCTTATTTTGCTCAATAAACACTTTAAATGTTTGATGCCTTTTGTCATTATTGCTGTAGTTTTTTGTGAAATGTGGAACAGGCATTGCTGTATATGGATTTCTTCCAGGTACCAAATCCAAATCTTTAATATGTATGGTTCATTTATTTGAAAATACAGAAAATGCACATTTGTTGCAGAAGGTGCTCTTTTAACACAAGTTACAGACCTGGTGGGAACACTTTAATGCAGTTGATGGCTTTGCATTTGATTTTTCACTCTTTTTACAACAGTAAGTCTTTAAAGGAGGCAGTTTTTGGTCATTTCTAGCTCCATTTATTATCCCTCAAAACTCTTCCAAAATATGCAGAAGCTCATGGTTTTTTTTTTTTCTTTAGTATGACCAGCAGGATACTAAAATAGTGTTTTTATAGTTTACAAGAACAATCACTGAGGTACATACTGTCTCCCACACCTGTCGCTTTGACCTTGCTGAGGTCCAGTGTGGGTGCCACGCCCACGTTGAAAGGGCTCTTGGGAATGATCTCCACTGTAGGACACAGGAAATTCACAGGAAAGGGAAGCGATCCTATTTAATATGACGCATATGTAACCAACTATAAAGATCTAAAAGTGAATTACAGCACAATAACTACTTGGGCTAGTAATAAGACCCTGGCCAGAATCAGAAGAAACCAAATTTGTGAGGAGCCAAAGTGTTGAGCAGCAATAATGACTCAGACACAAGAATAACTTGAGTAGCCACTCTTGTATTGCTACAAAGCATAAGAAATATTGTCCAATTTCTAAAGAAAGAGTATCAAATAAAAATAAAAGAATGACCCTAATGATCAGATTCAGTCTATTTTCAGACGCAGTTTAAATGTCAAATCAAAATATTGCATCAACCTCATGTATACATCTTAAATCTTGTCAAATCTCAAAGTTTGTTTTTCTTTCAGTTGTACAACACTTAATCATCAAGTGCATCAAATATGAGAACTAAAGATTCAAGTACTCACATATTTCTCTGCTCATGTAAACAGTAATTCAGTAATATTTACAGCTGCCTTCACTCCCATGGTTGAGATGGGGAAAAAAACCCACGCCTTCACATCACCTCCTAGCTGACAGGCTGAATGCGGCCTGCCATAGGCTCTGATTGGCTGTTGGTGACTGATTTGAATTATATTAGTTGACATAAGGATAAGGACTTTAAGGATAAAGTCTGTTTATTTGTACTGTATTGTGGCAGATTTTAATAGGTCTTACAATTCATGAGCCGTTCCATGCCTTCTCCATACTGGGAGGACATGGTGCTTGTGCTGGAGCAGCTCCGAAACTGTGGAAAGATCTCCCTTTAGAGATTAGACAGGCCTCGATTTGTTCCACCACCTGACTTTAATAATGGCAGGGATACACAAACCTGCGACAGGTAAACATTTGATTATGCAGAGATATTTTTGGGCAGCATTTATTGTCTAAAAAGTGAGTCTGTTCCTTTAACTTATTTTTCATAAATAATATTGCACTTTTATCAGGTGTAAACAGTTTTTAGTGCAGCCATGTGGCTCTGTGTTACCAGGGATTTGGTGCAACTGGATTAGATTTGATGTAGAACATGCTTTTTTTTCCCTCAGGAGGAACCAGAGGAGCTTTCTGATGGTGACTTTGAAAGTCCAGTCTGCTGGAGAAGATCAGGTATGTCTGAAAAATGAAAATGGAGAGTACGCTGAATGAAAACTTATTGAGGTTGTAAGCTCAATGACCAGTTAGACTTTGTGACTGCTGAGTATGAACATAATTCCTGGGGGGTTTGTTTGTTCCGTTTGTTTGACGAGGGCATCATTAACGTGTCTGACTTAAATGTTTACCGACCATAAGAGGTGATTACGGCCAAGCAGGAATATGTGGCCAACTTTCACTAGAATTAATATAAGGAGATATTAAGGCTCTGTTAAGATTATGAAACAAGTTGTGCTGACCTTCTTTCCTTTATTCAGTGCATCGTGCGTTGCCCACATCACCAGGTGAAAGTGAGGCCAAGCCTTAGGAAACAGAGGGCTGCACTCAGGACAGTGAAAATGAGGAACAGGCAGAGGAACAGCAGATGTTTCCATACAATGTGGCAGAATTTAAAGAAATCCTTCATTCCAGATGTTGGTTAGGATATTGATTTGATGCAGATTTGCAATTTGTATGTTTGTTTTTGTTGAATCACTGCAACTTTAAGATTTACATTTAATCATATTTTTTTGAAAATGATGCAGTATGGGAAATTCTTCAAGGCTGACATGTTTTCTGTTTCCTCATATCTCCATCTTGTCTACTTAGCCCTCTTTTTCTGGAGGAAGATGAAGCTCTTGAAGAGGCAATTCAGCGTAGCCTCCTAGAAGAGTCTGACAGACCGAGTGCAGTTCATGATTCAAGGTAAGATTTGAAAGCAACCTTTGATTATTGAATATCTTATTTGCATCTTAACTTGCATCATTTCTTTAAGTTAAACAATTACAAAGGTATTTTTTGACTAAGTTAAAATGCACAATCACAGCATAATTTTCTCTTGTAACTCTGAGAGTCTGTATGGTATCATTGCCTGTCTGTTCACTGGATTGCTGAAATGAAAAGTCAGTTTGATCTGTTTAGATCTAAATGATCCAAACTTGAGCTCTAATGTTTCATAGCTGTCATATTTTTCACCTGTGTCTGTGTGATATGTGATTTTCTACATGCTGGCAGAGCAGCAGTTTGTGCTCATAGATGGTCACGGTGTGGAGAGACGGTGGTGTTTCCTCAGAAGAACTACCAGAGTCACAAACGGCACGAGTTCATCTCACCACCTTGACCTGCTGACTGATGCTTTTTTGCACTGCACAGAGGAAATCAACTGAGCCAAGGTTTGTCCAGTGCCGTGTTATGAAGTGTATATCTTACATCTTCTATGCTTAGATATGTTTTTCTTGACAGAGGCTCTGCAGAGGTTAGACAAAGCAGAGAAAATGAGTTGGATAAGTGGAAGAGGATGGATGGAATATTATTTATTTGGTGCAAAGTCATTGATTGCACAAAACAGTTTATCTGAAACTGTGGAAAGACTGAATCTTGATATTTTAGTTCAATTCGGGTTCATTTATATAGTATATAGCACCAAACCCCAACAACAGTTGGCTCTAAGCACTTTATAATGTAAAATAAGAACTCCACAAAAATGTAATGACGTACTGCAGCAGTATTGAATTTGGACACCGGCTGCCTTTTCACTCATTTCAGAGTCCAGTCCTTCTACCTGACCATGTTCAGAAATCTTTTTTCTTTTTTGAACAAATTTAACATATTTAACATATTTATTTGTTCTCATTTCTTTAGTTGAATCTGTGAAAAATGCCAAACATAACACAGTTTGACAGTCATAAATCTGTCACCCACTTGGTTGCTAAGATCAAACCCAAGCAGCAAAGTGTAACCAGAAACCTGATGTTGATGTATTTTGTGTTTTGTTGAAAATGTGTTTCAGTTTCAGGGGAGATGTGTGAATAGGAGAAAATATTAAAGTATTGGATACCACCAATTTCTCAAGTTAATTGATATATTTTTTGTATTATAAGTTTTAAGAAATGTTGAAATGTGCAGCTGAAAGTTTGGACAAAGCCAGAGTCTGGTCTTTGTATTTGCTTATCATTTATATCATGTACGGCTCCTTATACAGGTGGAGCTGGAAATATCCATGGACACAGTGAGTCCAAACTACTGTCGTAGTAAAGGAGAGAAAATCGCCCTAAATGTGGATGGCACGGGTTATGACAAAACCAACACCTACTCTGCGTATATCCCTTTAATTATAGACTCTTCTTCGATTCAGGTCCTGTTCATGGTCTGACTGGTCTGACAAAATTATCACAGAAATGTTTTGAAATGTTTTGGCTGTTGCTGTGCAAGAGTAGAAATGGCTAATCCGAACATCTGGAGTCTGGTTTAGTGGACATCTTATCTAAACATCTACGTAATAACTTCTAAACATCCATCATCTTCCTCTTACACACAGTTTGGTTGTGCTGGAGGCAGACTAAGCAGGCTATCCCACACATCCTTCTCCCCATCAGTGCTTCTCAGCTCCTCCTAGATGATCCCGAGGCATTCTCAGGCCACATGATATATAAGAGAGGCAGATATCTTGCAGAGTGCAATTGCAGAATAGTGCCACTAGATGGCGCCTCCCTCTTTTTATTGTTTTTGAGCTACTATGAAGAGTTTTTTTCTTTATTATTATTTTTGGGTGTTTGGCTCTTTAGTAGTTAGTGCAGTGAAGAGGAGACAGGACAGCGGAGCGAGCGAGTAGAACATGCTGCAAAGGGCCTCGGGCCTGACTTGAGCCCGACCACTGAATTTAGTCTTTCAGCATATGATCAATCTGTGAGGAAGAGTTTATATAAACTCACCAAACAACATGTGACTGAACCATGCTGCTAAAATGGTTTTAATGGGACATTTGGCTATTAACTAGAGACTTTGTTTAAAGCTGCAACAATCTGTAAACCAGTGTCTAGCTACAGCTGAACTGATCAGCTCATCTCACCTATTATTGACCCACAGAGAATCTAGACTTAGACTCTGAGGGTGATGACAACATTTTGTGGGGGTTTTGTGTGTGTGTGTGTCACATAAAAAGACAAATTAGGTTTTATTTCAATGTCCTGGATTATCTCATGGACATACTACATATGTGAATTTCTGCTTACTTTCGACACACTGGAGAAATTCCCCAAATTTGACCGCCATCAGCTCCTCCCTAACTCTTCTGTTGCTCCCAATAGAACAGCTTGGCCTGAGAACACCAGCAAAGAAACTGGCTGTCAGATCTTTGTCCTCCCCGATTGGTCAAACAGAACAAGCAAACTGGGATTCTCTCTCAGGAGTGATAAAGAAGACTTGTCAATGCATTATATTAAACAGTCAAATATTCTTGTTATAATATTGTAAATCACATTTTTCAGATTCTCTGTTTACTCAGGGTCACTTATATCACCCGGTGTTAGGTGTACTTGAAGAATGTCTCCTGACACCATGGACTCTACTACATGTGGAGAGAGATGTGCAGGTGCTTCTCCACCTTGCTCTATTATCGTAGACAACATCCTGCCAATGGTTCGATATACTCCATTTTGCAAGTGTAGGATGTTAAATCTCAGTGTGCATCCATTTGGTGTAGCTGTAGATAACACACATAAAATGTATATTCTGTACAGACCACAACTGATATCTTGAGATCGTCAAAATTGTAATTTTTTAAAAACTGTTTCAGACACACAGAACATAACAGATTTTTCTCACATTTGAACGCACAAACTGAGCTCCAACCTGCTGCTGACCTGACAGGTGCATCAGCACAAAGACCGACAGACGAAAGAACAGTTTCTTCCCAAAAGTCATAACCACCCTTAACTCACACATGCACTGATCAACACGTCCCCCCCCCCCCCCACACATGTTTGCACTGAGTAGGAGATGCTTTGTATCTTATTATTGTCTTCTACTGTACTACATCTGACCCAAGTGCACAGAGTTACAACCTTTGATTATTGAATATCTAATAATCAAAGGTTATTTTCAAATCTTACCTTGAATCACGAACTGCACTCGGTCTATCAGACTCTTCTAGGAGGCTACGCTGAATTGCCTCTTCAAGAGCTTCATCTTCCTCCAGAAAAAGAGGGCTAAGTAGACAAGATGGAGATATGAGGAAACAGAAACATGTCAGCCTTAAAGAATTTCCCACACTGCATCATTTTCAAAAAATATAATGATTTTCAAAAAATATAATGATTAAATGTAAATCTTCAACAAAAACAAACATACAAATTGCAAATCTGCATCAAAACAATATCCTAACCAACATCTGGAATGAAAGATTTCTTTAAATTCTGCCACATTATATGGAAACATCTGCTGTCCCTCTGCCTGTTCCTCATTTTCACTGTCCTGAGTGCAGCCCTCTGTTTCCTGATGCTTGGTGATGTGGGCAACGCACGATGCACTGAATAAAGGAAAGAAGGTCATCACGACTTGTTTAGTAATCTTAACAGAGCCTTAATATCTCCTTATTATATTATATTCTCCTTATATCTAATTCTACTCCAATCCAACTTTATTTATAAAGCACTTTAAAATACCCCCAAAAATGATGGCAGAGACTCGATATCAGCTCGTCTCACCGCTGCTATCCAAGCCTGACGTCTTCGTTTGGTAATATCAGATACACGAGACGCCCCCACGTTGCTTCCAGGAGGGGAAACGATAAAAAGAGAGCCCATTTTCCAGCTTATTCCGTTCCCGATCGTGCGATCTAACATTGCAACCGACAATAGCTGATGTTTCCGTGTGCTTTCGCTCCTGTAGCCCTTTGTTTGGCCTACTAAGATGGCGGCTCGACCAAAAATCGTGGCCACGCCCCCTCACGTGACATCACGCTCCAAAGCCTTGAAGCACAGCAAGGAAGAGAATGTGGTTTTTTAAACTCTAAATAGCTACATTTGCTAAGGTTCCTTCGGCCCGCCACGTAGCATGGCGGTGGGTGGTGGGCCATATGGCAGGCTCGAAATACAGAGGTCGCAGGTTCGAGTCCCATGCTGCTCACCTGCTCGTGGGGAGTCCGTTGCAGCGGAAAAATCCCCTCACTCTGTATATTCACCTGCTAGGTGCCCGTAGAAGCGCAGTCGCAGTCGCTCCGGGCTAGGGATGAAATCCGTAGCAGCCGCTACGGAGCGGGGAGAGAGTCCGTTGTAGCGAAAAAGCCAGGGGTCGCTCCGGTCCATTTCTCTCCTCACTCTGTAGAGGCCAAATTACCCGCTACGGAGGGGAACAGTCTCCACATGCTCCGGACCAGGGAGGTAGGAAAGTCCCCCCTGCTACAGGGTAGCTTCCCTACCTCCCTGGCCCGGACCATGTGGGGTGGGGGGCGGCCGTTGTTGGGAAAAGCCATTGGTCTCACTCTGTACATTCACCTTCCGGGACGGAGGAACAAGGGAGAGAAGCGCAGATGCTCCGAGGCAAGTAAGTAGGTAGGCAGGGAGGGAGGTAGCCCGTGGAAGCGAGCTGCCCTCCCTCTTTTATTTATTTACTCTATTCTTAACTGTGTGTCACATAAACAGACACACAGTTTGTGTGTAGCAGTATAATACAATTATACTGCCAAATTGATGATGTAGCCTTGGAAAAAAAACCTGTAATAAGTTACAGTATTCAATATTATTTATTGTCCTTCGTTTTTCTAGTACATCAAACAAACAGCATGTGGCATTATTTTAAAGACAGAAACATGTACAGCATGGGAAAAAATATGGAATCAAGTACAATGTTTCATATGTAGCCTAACGCGTTATTAAGTAACGCGTTACAGTAACTACGTTATTAATGTGGTAACGAGCACGGTAACTAGTTATTATGCCAAAATCGGGAACGTGTTAATCGTTACTGGGATTTAGAGAGGGTCGTTATTCGTTACTTCGTGTGGTGGCTATCACGGAGCTTCCACAGATTCAGTAACATTAGCAAGTGGTGGAGGCTGGCAGGTGGATGAGGGAAAGGGGAGGCAGGAGGAGCAGAGACCCGAGGCGGCCGCCGGTCCGAGTGTCAGGTGAACTGAATTTCAGGTAAGAAGAAGTTGGTTTATATCAGATATAAACCAATTTAGCCATTTTATTTATTTTCTCTAATTCATTTTAAACTGCAGCCCTATATCTAATGTAGGCCTACTGTGTGTTTCAGTGTTAACAATAAATTTTGTTGAAATGTTTTTAACTTGTATTTTCATTGATTTGACAGTCTATTGTTCATACGTTCAGATATTGATTAAAAAAAAGGCTGCTTCTCTATCACAATCATAACGCAAGTTAGACATTATGATGTCCCGGACCTCAACTGGCTGTCAGATCTTTGTCCTCCCCGATTGGTCAAACAGAACAAGCAAACTGGGATTCTCTCTCAGGAGTGATAAAGAAGACTTGTCAATGCATTATATTAAACAGTCAAATATTTTTGTTAATATTGTAAATCACATTTTTCAGATTCTCTGTTTACTCAGGGTCGCTTATATCACCCGGTATTAGGTGTACTTGAAGAATGTATCCTGACACAATGGACTCTACTACATGTGGAGAGAGAAGTGCAGGTGCTTCTCCACCTTGCTCTATTATCGTGGACAACATCCTGCCAATGGTTCGATATACTCCATTTTGCAAGTGTAGGATGTTAAATCTCAGTGTGCATCCATTTGGTGTAGCTGTAGATAACACACATAAAATGTATATTCTGTACAGACCCCAACACTTAAACTGATTGTTTAAGTGTGCACACTGTTCATGTTATTTCTGATCATTAGGGTCATTCTTTTATTTGATACTCTTTCTTTAGAAATTGGACAATATTTCTTATGCATTGTAGCAATACAAAAGTGGCTACTCAAGTTATTCTTGTGTCTGAGTCATTATTGCTGCTCAACACTTTGGCTCCTCACAAATTTGGTTTCTTCTGATTCTGGCCAGGGTCTTATTACTAGCCCAAGTAGTTATTGTGCTGTAATTCACTTTTAGATCTTTATAGTTGGTTACATATGCGTCATATTAAATAGGATCGCTTCCCTTTCCTGTGAATTTCCTGTGTCCTACGGTGGAGATCATTCCCAAGAGTCCTTTCAACGTGGGCGTGGCACCCACACTGGACCTCAGCAAGGTCAAAGTGACAGGTGTGGGAGACAGTATGTACCTCAGTGATTGTTCTTGTAAACTATAAAAACACTGTTTTAGTATCCTGCTGGTCATATTAAAGAAAAAAAAACATGAGCTTCTGCATATTTTGGAAGAGTTTTGAGGGATAATAAATGGAGCTAGAAATGATCAAATACTGCCTCCTTTAAAGACTTACTGTTGTAAAAAGAGTGAAAAATCAAATGCAAAGCCATCAACTGCATTAAAGTGTTCCCACCAGGTCTGTAACTTGTGTTAAAAGAACACCTTCTGCAACAATTGTTTACCTACTGACAAACATTTCAAGTTCAACTAAATGAAAAAACAATTTGTGGTAACCTGAATATGATTAAAAATAATTAACAACACTTTTTGTAATGATGTTAAAATCAGCCCAACTTTTATTATCAAATGCAAACAAGTATAACAGCCAACATACTGGACACTGTTCTGCTGAACAACAAACAATTATATTGCCATCACTTATAATCTTACAATGAAACAAAGTCTCAGATTTAATTGTTCTGAAAATAAGTTTAGGTCTACCACAAGTTTGTTTTGTACTTATTTTGTACTTACATTACTTATATAATCAAAATGAAATATATTTATTGTTCTGTCACAAGTGCAGTCTCTAATTTAAACAACACATTTGTTTTTCATTCCAACACAGGAGCTGGAATGTTGTAATATTTTAAGGATGGCTTGTTTCCAGTTCAGGCGTTACTGCCTGAATGACTGTCATGGATCGAGGTGATCCAAATGTAAATGCAGAAGAAAGTCTTTAACTTCCCTTAAGTACAGTGGCAGATGATGTGGGTTGGAGATGCAATGAGCTTGAACCTGCAGGCGACCATCTTCACTGACCACACCATCTGTGACGGAGGACTCATCTCTCCTGGTGTCCTGCAAGCAAACAATCATATTTTTTGGAACACGAACTTAATTGCTTTCTTAAAACATTTTTTTCTGCATTTGGTATAGAACAGACTCCAATTTAGACAATCTCAGGCTCCCTCCCCACCGGAGAGGTGACATTCAATGTCCCACTTGTCAGTCTGGATAGCCCTGACCACCACCCAACACACAATAATGTCATGAAAGCATCATTTTAAAAAGGGCTATGGAAACATAGCAAATAACTTTCATTCTAGTGATCTGCAAAATGATTTGGACAAAAAAAACATTTCACTGTTCGAAAACTTGCAGACTTCATTATATACAGTGTAGACCCTCTAAACTAAGTTTGGGGGATGTGATCTTTCAAGAAATGCAGACCAAACTGTTGTTGTTTGTTTACTTACACAGCATGTCTTGTAGAATTAACTGGAGTCAACAGCAACAGCACAGTGCAGTCATATCTCAAGTCTAATAACAGAAGACAGGAAAAGATCAGTAAAGAAACAACTTCCCCAAACCAAAGCACAAATGAAACAATAAGTAAAACAGGCTGATCTAAAGTATGATTAAAGTTCAGCCTGATTAATATAAATGTCACTGACAATTGCTAATATATTGGAAAACCAAAATACTTACCACTGAGTTGATGTCTTTCTGTCCAACAGCAGGGGTGCTGGTCCCGATCGGCCTCAAAGACAGTAAGAAGCAAGCAGAGGGAGAAAAAAACAGAAAATTTTTTAGAAGCTGATTTGATCCTTAATGGCTGTGCAATCATTATAACTTACAACACAGAAGGTCAATGTAGACCCCACACAACCAAATTAGACTAACACATATAGTATTAAAAACACCATCTACATCTGTGTCTGAATGTGTGGTATTGGCACTGTCAGTTTAGGCCTAAAGAGATATGTGTTTAAAAAAAGACCACCTGATTTAAATATAATCATTACATGCTTGTTAAAAGTTAACTTGCAATATATAAAGTTTCTAATAAGCAAAATGACCAGATCTAACATATGGCAGGGTTTATATGTAACATAATGTTTCTTATGATTCAACTGTGGAATTTAACTTAATTCTTTAGAAGGACAAGCTATATCACTTTATTCTCAAGTAAAAAGCCAACCTAGACTTTAACCATTTAACAGGCCACTAATCTGGATCATAGCTTTCACAACAAAACTTGTTTTTAAACACATTTTTTAACAAAACAAATACTATTGTTATTATTATTATTTAAAATGTAATTAAACAGAAAATTCGGTTAAATATAAAAGCAGTTTGCTTATGTTGTTAAAGAAAGGCTAGATTTGACATTAATAGATGCCACAGATGTTCAAAAGCTGCGACAAAGCATTAAAAAAAAATAGAAAACGAAAACGTCGGAGTATTTTTGCAAATATGTGATGTCTTGATAAATCGAGCAGATATTTGAACTTTACACAGCTACATTCTCGCCTGAAAATATCTTAAAAGTTTATTTTGTGATCCAGAAAAAGTAATATTTAAAAGTTTTTTAGCCGCGCTCCTCCGCCATTGACTTTTGGACGAATTGCATTCTGGGATATTTAGCTGTACCAAGTTCCTCAAAGTCCACACAAGTCACCACCAATACATGCTCGATAAAACGGGAGGAGCAAAAACACATCCCAATTTTTCGTGTTCTCGGCTTCATGTGTACTTTGAATTGGAACAGTACTTGGTCTCCGACGTATCACAAGTGACTGTGCGCACGTTAGCATATGCTACTTCCGGTGCGAAAACTCCTGTGGGGAGCTTTGTTTCCGGTGTCCTATTCGCGCCTTGTTTACATTCAGAGCAAAAGAGAAAAGGGATTCAAATGTTATATTTCTCAGCTGTCCCTCGTTTATCGCGGGTGTTATGTTCTAAAAATAACCAGCGATAGGTGAAATCAAGTAGCCAATTTTATTTTTTGACGGTGCAAAACGTTTTGTGGACATCGTGGACATACAGTACTGCACTTCAGAGTCACACTGCTAGCCATCGATGCAGCGATTCTGTACTGTACAGGAGAGACGTCACGGAGGAGATCGTCTGCAGCGATCAGGACGCAGAAAACAATGTGACCTAAAAAAAAGCATGCAAACCTGCACTAAAAAATCCGTGAAACAGCGAGGTGAAAGGTGAACCGCGTTATAGCGAGGGACCACTGTAATTTTGAAGGTAAGTCACAACATACCCTTCGTAAATACTAATGTACAGAAACCCTTACCAGCAATCGTTCATTTTTTGTGTGGCTTTTTTTCACGGTTTGTTAACATGCTGTGTAGTACTTGACTAGCTGATATCGACATAACGGGGAAACATCTGGTTTGACTATTGTTCACCTGTAGTTTGAATGCTGAACATTTGTTTAAATCATAAGACCAGTCACTATACAGAGATGTGCTTCGGAATGTGGACGATGTGTCTTCTGATTTTGTAATGCAGTTCTGCTTGTGTTGAGTGATGTAAACACCTGATCGATCTAAACTCTTTAAACGTCAAAATTGATCATTAGATTTTTTATGACACAACAGTGGTGAGTGTTCCCACCTTCTGCTCTTTGTAACTTAACGCGATCTTTCCGTTTTCGAGGTTTGGACATGATTTTAGAGTATATCTTCCCAGTAGCGATTGACCGCAAAGTAAAGCTACCGGAAATGTACAACCCCACATCCGGTCTCAAACCAGGAAGTTAGCATTTTCTCGTGCACAGGGTCAAGTCCACGAGACCACAAGTACACACAAGTAGGCATACACAGGCTCCGACAACTGTGGCCGACAAATGCGATCTTCCTTTTCCCCAGATTACCCTTTCTGGGTCACAAAATAAACTTCTAAGATATTTTTAGGCCTGAATGTAGCTATGTAATGCTCAAATATCTACTTAATTTATCAAAATATCACATATTTGCAAAAGTGCTTCAATGTTTTCGGAGAGCTCTGTTATCCACCAGTGCGATCGCTGACCGGGAGGTCAAGGTTCGATAGAGACGGCGAGCACAGCTAACTCCTGGCATACTGTTTTCAACCCCCCTGCGGTCTTTTGCTACTCAGGTTAAACATGATATATATAGTTAGTTAGTTAGCTATGGATTGAAAATACCCCCCTACCCCACCCCTAACGGCTGCACCTCCCGAAAAATTTTGTCTGGGCTCTTATCTCACTTTTTTATTTCAAACAATCAACAGAAAATTTCAAAGACATATTGTAATATATGGTTTTTAAGGCTGTGGTGTTAATTTTTAAGTAACATGAGCCTAGCGGCAGCAGCAACGCTAGGCTAACACTAACTAGCTAGCAAAATTATAAACCTGGTGCTAAACTAAGAGAAGCCACAAAATCAGTTTGAATAAGAGTAAACATTTACTCACCAAGTCAGTGTATCAGGTAAAGATCCACAGCAATGACAACAATAATATCTTGAGCTGAAGCTTCTCCAGGTTTGCTCAACATATTCCAGAAAGAAATGCTGGCACCATGAACATGCGGACTGATCCGTGCTAGGGAGGAGGACGGTAGTGACGTGGCATTTTCAAAACACATCTTTCATCCTTCCGCACTGAGAAGCAAAATTTCCAACTTAGTTTTTCTAAGTTAAGACAACTCAAATAAATTGAGTTGATCAGCGTTTTTGCATAAAAAGTACTGGTAACTTACTTAAATTGAGTTCTAATAACAAATTGATAAAAACTGAGTTCAGCCTACTTAATATTTTTAATTAAACAGAATATTAGATTTTACAGTGTTCATATGTTGTTATAAGTAGTAACATAAATATATGAAAATTGTTTAAATGGTCATAAACCATTTATATGCAATTCTAGAGTAACAGTCACGTTTACTGAGTGAACAGGAAAATGAAAAGACACCCAAGTAGTGTTGTCCTCTTCATCTTCACTGGTGTCTGGACCACTAATGGCAATCTGATCTGGATGATCCGTAGAAGAGAGAGAAGGAAGGAGGAAGGAAGACCATAGCAACGCATCCCAAAATAAAGGGAGGGTAGCAGCCCGTGGAAGCGAGCTGCCCACCCTCCCTTTTTTGAGACCTATTAAAATCCGCCACAATACAGTACAAATAATATCCTTAAATATCCTAAATATCCTTATGTCAGTCACCAACAGCCAATCAGCCTATACTCTTTTAGTATCTGTGGTTTCCTGCTGGAAAACCCCCCCAAAAAACCATATGCTTCGGCATATTTTTGGGGAGTTTTGAGGGAAACTAAATGGAGCTAGAAATGACCACAAAGTGTTGTAAAAAGAGTGAAAAATCAAATGCAAAGCCATCAACTGAATTCTTTTTCTCTTCCAACGTGACTGTGGCCTATGTGGGCTGTGGTTTGTGGCTGAGCTGCAGGGGAGGGTAGTGGTGTTAGGGGAGGCTGACTCACACACCTGACCCCATCATCTAATCATGTCTTCCCTGCTAAAGATGTTGCCGGGACCGGAGGAGAGGGTGATGTGTGTGCTACAGGAGCAGTTGGAAAGCTGTTAAACTGCAACGCAGCTGTTGTTGATTGAATTACTAAATTGATTACATTTTAATTGTTTCAGTTTAGGCATCTGATCATAATGTTTATAGTAATGTAGTCTTCAGATCCAGAAGTGATGGAGGAGTTACTTTACTGTAGTGTTTGGGCTGCCATCTTAGAAGCTTTGCATAAAGTTAGTCACAAGTTTGGGCCCTAATTTGATCTGAATTCTGCAATAATCGCCACTATTGGACAGATAACCCAAAAGATCAGATCATCTCCTATGGATAAGGCTATGGTGATAGTGGGGAGGAAGAAGCAAGCACCAGGACAAGCACTATTTGTGGCTAACCTTGCAGGGTAAGGTGTGGGGGTAAAGGGGGATCCAGGGATTGGCATGCCATCTTAAGTCAGTTCAGCCTGGTATGGTCTTGCTTCCCGGGGGATGAATTTCACCTGACTAGTCTCTTAACATGATTTTACCAGAGCCACGATGAAGACTGGGGTACAAGTTAGTAGTTAATGTGAATTACTTTGTACGTAGATGTCAACGGACACAAAGAAGAGTCCCTTTTAAAAATTAAAACCTAATAAACATTTACGCAATTAATGCCAAAACGTTCAGACTATTTGACCATAATAAAACTTCCATAGTTTCTCTTCTTATGCAAAGCAAACAAACACAGGATGTCCTTCCTGATCCCGCCACTAATGCACACCTGCACCTTCAACCTAAGCACAGACTTCTTGGATGGTCTGTTATTAAAATTAAGCATTTAGAAAAATCCCACTGTGTCTCTGCGTACTGTGCTGCTGGTTAAAGATGTTTACATAACCCATAAACTGTTTGTTTTTATATAACTTCTGATTCTTTCTTGGTACAGCACCATTATTTTCCCACAAGGCTCAGGGCAGTTGTCTAATTTTAATTTGTAATGACTCTTGTTTTATTTTTAGACTGGGCTGGGCCTTAGCACTGTGTCTGTGTGGCTGACTTCAAAGCTTTTATCTGATTGTTAAAGCGGATCAGTGACGTTTTTCTCGATAGATACGATTTAATTGTATTTTAGAGCAAAAACACACATCCACAGTTGTGTTTTCATACCCTTGTGGGGACATCTAATTGACAATGCTTTGCCTAGCCGCTTACCCTAACCATCAAAAATGAATGCCTAACCCTAACTCTGACACTAACACCTCATTTTGAGTCTCAAAAATGCCTTCAGACATGTCTGGATGGTGATTTTGTTCTCATAACGGCTGTTGGTCCCCACAAGTACAGTAAACTTCAAATTTTTGGACCCCACAAAGATGTAAACATGGTACACACACACACACACACACACACACACACACACACACACACACACACACACACACACACACCTCAGCTTGCTTCAGGTTTTAATGGCTCAGAGAAGTAACATTAACCATGAAACAAAGCAGATTATTCAGGTCTCTGAAGGACACAGTAGCACATCACATGTAGCATTAGCTAGCTACATTTACAACACACGCGCAAAGTGTCAGAAGAGCATTGAAAACGCCTGTGCAATTCTAAAGTGCATCTCATTGAGATTTTACAGACATCTACAGATACAGCAGTGCACAGTTATTAAGCTGAACATGGACTCGTGAACATCGGGCAGCAGAAGCAACAGAAGAGCTGTTAAGAAAAAGCTTCTAATCATACTTCAAGACACCGTTACAGGTTATATTATCAAGTACACAGTTAATATTTTGGTAAACTTTATTATAACATTCTCTTACAGCCATCTAAACTACCATAAGACAATCAAGTATAAATTCAGGAGGATAATGCATCAGTTACAAAAACCCTAATATATTAGAGCACCTAAAATCACCTCTGAACTCCATCACAAATACGTCATTCATTGTATACCTAGACTTAGTCAACCTTGCAATGGTGACTCTAACAAGTGCAGGAAAACTACCATCGAGAAATTCACTTTTTTGCTACAGCGGTGAAGAAAACCATAAATTATAAAGTATTTCAGCTCACATGAGCTCTGTTAAAAAACAAACACACACAAAAAAAATCCCAAAACAGAGATGGTCTTCCGTTTCACAGGTCCATAATTTCCTAATAATGATGTAGGAAATTTCCCAGAAAGAGCAATGCCATTTGGAATTAATATATAAAAGCGATTGTGATCATGTGATAATGACCCCAAAGAGTTGAGACGAGATGCAGTCATTGTTTAGCTGCCTGGCCAACAACTTTTATTGCTTTTGTTCCCTTTCTGGTCTCAGCACAATACCTGATCAGCACCTCTGAGGCGCACCGTTAACTAGAGGCTGGTGGGGCGCCGATAGGCTAAAGGGCGGAGATTTCCATCAGCGGCTGGTGGTAACCATAAACGGAGCAGAATCAGAAAACAGTGGACCACTGCTGTTTTTTCATTGAAGAAGCTAAAAGTCCCAGCTCTAGCTTCTTGAATGTGTACTTTTTTGGGATATTTGTCTTCTCCGACAGTAAAATTAAAACACATTTATGTTTCAGACTGCTTGTTGGGTGTTACCTTAGTCTAGAACAAATTTCACAGAGCCTAAGTTGAAGCTTTGATGTGGTTTGATTTCCAGGAAGTATTTACATGAAGGAAGACGTAAACCAATTGAATACACTTTCTATATTTTCTAGAATTTTGTATCTTTACTGGGAACTTTCCTATGATTTTACTTTAGAATGCTACTTCTCTAAAAGGAAACTGTGTGACTCAAAATAAAGTGTAGTCGGTTTAAAGGAAGACAATGTTCCCCCAGGAGGTTGTTTGTGAACACGTTTTCGCAAATTGAGGTAAAGCGATTGCACAGTAGAGACGGTGGCGTCAGGCACTGGTGTTTCTGTGCAAAACGAGCCACATCTGTGACGTGAGCTGGTGGTGTTAGCCTTTGTGTTCCTGCGTTGCCCTTATCTGTTAAGCTGTTTGTGCGGTGATCACAGTTTCTGGGCAGATAAAAGTCTTTCGAAGAGTTGTTCCAAAACAGGAAGATGGTTATTAGTCTTTCATTTTTGTTCTTGTTTTTTTTTTCCCCTTTTAACTTTTTCCAAGTGTTTAATTAGGCAGAGCTTTCCCAGCTGAGTGTTTCCCCCGGTTTTCAATCAGGTCTTCTTTGGTTTTCTGGATGCGGGAGAAAATTTCCCTGAAGAGTTCCTTGTACTCCGGCTGGTGAAAGTCATCCTCAAAGTCCTCCCTGTCTGTCAGAGGAGGGAATGTGGTGGCGAAGAGGGATGCAGTCTGCACTGACTTGTGGCTCAGTTTGTCCTGCTCATCTTCCTCAGAGTGGCAGCGCCGAAGCAGCTCGTCGTACTTCACCTGCAAGGCGCTGTACTGGGCGTCAACCTCGTTGAGCAGCGAGATCCCGCGATATTTCACAACCTCGGCTCGGCGCACGCAGGAGCACTCGTGGTCATAGACCCTGTCAGGAGAGTCTGGCATCTGCGTCGCCTTCATCAGCCGCTCACTTCTCCAGCGCTTCAGGACCGCGGGGCTTTTAGCCAAAGATGCCTCTCCGTCATTCTCCTCCTCTGGGTTGAGGAACACTGTGTGCAGTAGCAGGCCGTGGAGGACGTCCGGCCTGTTGCATCTTGTAGAGGATTCTGATTTCCAGAGCTGACGAAGCTCCTCCACCTCGCGCTCCAGCTCAGACAGTCTGGCCTGATGAAGATAGACAGTTGGACAAACTGTTAGACTGGCGACCTGTCCAGGGTGCTACCCGCCACCCGTGACCTTAAATTGGATTAGTGATCAAGAAAGTGGATGGATGCAAGTCGGAAACAAATTTAAGGACAGAAGTGATAAATAGCGAGAGATACTGGTGTCAGTCTTACCTGACATCCTGCCATCCCGGCCAGCTGCTGCTCCAGCTCTGCATTTTCTCTGGCAAGCAGCTCAGCCGCTCGCTCTGCTTCTTCCCTCCGAGCACGCTCAGTGGCAAACTGTGTCTGAAGAGCATGGAGGGACTGTCGCAGCGAGTCCTGTTCCTCTTCCTGCCATGATGTGGTAGACGGCTCGATATCCTTTGAGGGTTTGTCGGGATCGCAGTCGTACCTGCACAAACAGATGCATTTTAGACCCCGATTTCCATATACAGTATTTAAATAAAAGAACTGATGTCTGGATACTAAATATGAAGCTACAGCCAGCAGATGGTTGGCTACAGTCCTGACCAAAGCAGTGACTCCCAGGAGAGCACCCTGTTGGCTGATAGAGACCATGTGATATGGCTAAAAGCTCCACAGGAACCCAGTGAAAGAATCTCTAATGGAGATTATTTCCTCAGCTAATCTCATCCATTATCACTTATTTTTCATCTGTGATGCATTTACTGATAAATGTTGCTTAACAACTTAAAAGATGGCAATAAATGCAATTGGGAGAAGGGTCAAAGGTCAGCAGCCAGGCTGTTCAATCTGGCATTTAAATCTTATGTTTTTTGTGACCGTTTAAGCATTTTGACGATTTAAACCAAATCTGCAGCTTCATCCATTTGTCTTGATGTGTGGGTGAAAATTTATATATATCCAAGATAATGAAGAGCTGAAAAAAATAAATAAATAAGTAACGACCGGTGAAAAGAAAGCACACTAAGCAAGGAATCAAGGACTTATCAGTAGCACCGGGCAGCCTGTGTGAGAGTTCATCAACTTCAGACAGATATTGAGACACGTTTGTTCTCTCAGCTCGAGACTTTGACCTCCTTTCTTCCAACCTCAACCACCGCACTGCACTCTGACTTTATCACTGAGACTTCCTGCATGTTGTGAAGAAGCCCTGCTAACAGGATTACACACCACAGAGACTAAACTGAGGCTGTGAATGAACGCGTCACACTACAGATCAAGAACAAGTGACGGGGGCATGAAGCACGCAGGCCTCTGCGAGGTAGACGCGAGCCGCTGCCAGGAAGAGCAGGATCAGTGCAGATAGGTTAAAGCTAAAGCTGAGAGGATTGGCTTAGATCTCCTCCTGAGACCTACAAAGAGCAATTAAGGCGATTTTACCAGAGTAAAATACAAAAAAACAGCAACGAGCTGACAAATTACCGTCCACAGTCTCCAGAATATATAAAATTTCACCTGTTATAGAGTTTGAAACTACGGTTGTTTATCCATTATTAGCAGGTTTTGGATGTGCACCTGCAAGAACAGTACTGACAGCACATTTTTCAGGCTCAGATAATAATTATGCAAGGTGTATCTGTGGAAAATGAACTAAAATATCAGCTGAAGGGGAAATTATCTCATGTCAGGAACTGAGGACTACAGTATCTCCCTGCACTGTTGGGCATTTGTACCCCTGAGTAGATCAAGTGCCTAAATACGACTCCCTGCAGATGTTTTTCAGAGAATATGTTCATACAGTCATCATGGAGCATGTTGTGCCTGCAGCAGATGACCGTGTAATGAAATCAGTGCAGAGATATCGTTATATCAGTCGTCAATTTTATCCCACAGTGTTTACATTTACTTACATTTACCTCATAATTGGAGGTTTTGGCCCCTTTTACTGTGAGCATGTAACATTAGGCAGGGAAGATGGAAAACAACATCATCATGAATGGTTCCCAGAACCATTCATGATGATATAAACACATGCAAGCTTCAGATCTGCCAGTCTGAAGTCAGCTCTCTCAACTCCTTATTTAAGCTCCACTGGTCTGTGATAATTTGTGTTTGCGCGTTACCCACCTGAGTGTGTTTTGCAGCTCCTGCAGGCAGGACACGCTGTGAGTGCTGCGAGGCCAGCTCTCTCTGTGTGAAGGTTTCTGAGGTGGAAAGGGACTCAGCTTCAGCTCCTTCACCTGATGCTGCAGCTCCTCCACCTGCATCTGCAGTAGCTCCACTGTTTCTGTAAGCCTGCACAGAAAAAAATAAAAACCAGTGAAAACAAAGTTAGTAAAAAAAAAACCAAAAACAAAGAAAAAAAAATCGTTTTTAATAAGAAACTGGTGATAAATGTCTCACCCTTGGATCTTCTGCTGGGCTGCCCGGTTGTCCAGAACAAGTTTGTGGTTGCTCTGCTCCAGCTCTCGGGCCGACAGGTCGAGCTGCTCGTACACTTTTGCGTGCTGGTCGTTAACCTGTCTGAGGAGGTCCACCTGCTTTGTCAAGTACTGGAGGCAAGAGAAAAAGGTGATAAGGGCTTAAAAGGAGAAACACATCTATTATTGTTAACATTTACACTATCAGTCATTAACAGGTCAAATGAGCAGCTATTTTTAATGAATAAATCAATACAAAAATCGCTGATAACTCATCTTTGCATGATTCAGTGTTTAAAATAATTCATTATCCCGCAGATAGATATTTGAGCTCCTCTCCCTTTAAAGCCTAGCTTGAATTTCTTTTCCAAGCTCCCCTCATTGTAAGCCCACTTTCATCTGATTGGCTGCCCCTCACAAACAAAAGGTTTGAACAGCTTGTAGGTGAAGCTTCGGCACCTTTAAGGAATCTTCTCTCACTGACTCAAACAGAGTCGAGAGTAGATTTAAAAAAAATAAATAAAAAATTTAAATAAGCATTTCGAGCAGATACTCAATATGTAAACTTTGGTCATGATTGATGTGAGGACCAACAGTAAGACAGTGTAAACATAAACCTACTATTATTATCCACATGCTGCTATTTGAGCATTTTTCTGGCAGGTTAACAGCCCGACAATTTTATTTCCCAGTAACACCTAAATGCCTCCCTTAAGTCCCCGGATTAATTGAGGACGTATTATCTAACAGGGCGTCACAGCCAGGAAACTTTCGTCATGTAATCAGTTGGCGTAAAATCAAAAGAAAGAAAAAAAAAACCCAGCTGATAAGTAACTTCACTCTGCCCGGACACACTAACATAAACAGTCCAAAGTCAACAAGGCAAGCTGTACATTTAAAATGAGGTGTTCATGGTGCTTCATTTTATTAGTCGCCTTTCAATCCAGCAAAGAGCGAGCGTAAATCAGCGAATCGATCCTAGCACTGGTCAACATTGATGTCACGTGTGTCTGCTGCAGGTCTTAAGAGATTAATTGTGTATGTCAGCAGTTTAATGCAGGGATGGATTTAGAGCCAGACCCCCCCGGGCTGAGCCTATTTACTTAAATTTAGCAGGAAGTCAGAAGTCTCTTAGAAAAGGTTTTGACTCTGAGCTTCTACCGTTTTGGACCAGAGTTCAGCGAGCCTTCGGGGAGTTTGAAGGTAAAGGGACACATGTCTGTCCATCCCCAGAAGAAGAAATGGCTGTGTACAGCAAAATGTTTCGTGTTAACGTTTAGTAACACACTGAAAGCATTAAAGAGGAAATCAGTGCTGTGTGAGAGAAGCAGGTTCATCTCTTGATGTTTTCAGCACAGCCTGGCCTAATGAGAGCTCTGTTTAGGACTATACTTTGTGAGAGAAGAGAGGTATTTACCTCGATCTCCTGCAGTTGTTCCTGGTTGTTGGAGTACATCTGCTTGAGCCCCTGCTCCAGCTCCCTGTTCCTCTCCAGAAGGGTCTTCCCCAGCTCGGCTGCCAGCTGCAGGTCTGCAGGAGACACGAAGAGAGGTGAAACCGCAAGTCCTTCAGCATTCATGGCTCAGTACTAATGGTGAAGGAGACCTGACAAGCAGCTTTCAGAGGTGCTGTTGGTGTTGGCAGCAATCCAGTAACACAAAGTGTCTCTTTAGAAACTCAATTAAGGAAAGGAATAAAGGCATGCACTTTTACATTTACAGGCGAAGCTCTTTTTCACTCTACCTGGACAAAAACATGATAAAATGTGAAGAAGGTGATTTTTGCACACACAGGCACACAAACCCACGGCCACTAGCGTAAAAGCAGCCCATGCAGGCAGAAAGGGTGAATAAAGTCAGAGGCACATTCAGGCAGAGCGGTTCTGTTTTTGCCGCATATGTGAGTGTGCTGCTGACTCCTGGATTTTCTCGCACCCTTCCAGGACTCGCAAAATTTCCACTAAATCAGACTTCAGACTAAATAAACCACCCCGACTTAAAACCCACAGAAATTGATGCAAATATTGCCCGTGCATATTTTTAAAATTACCTATAATGCCATTCATATATTAAACACCGCGCATCATTATCAGCTGTAACAGCCCTGTAATTCTCTGCCTGCAGGGTAAATAAAGACTAAGTGCGAATCTTTATCTTTAAGCACTGAGACACAAAGACTGAAAGGAAACTGTACCATGTTCAAGGTCTTGCTTGTCGTACCACGGTTCCTCCTCCTTTATCTCAAATTCTTCCTCCACAATCATGTCTGTAAGCATCCTCGGGATTTTATTTTAATTTATTTAATCAGTCAAACTCTTTAAAGATTTATCTACATTAAAAACATGAAACACTTTGAAAATGGACTTTGATATACGAAGATAACCGGTTCAGTCAGCGTCCTCTCCCCCCCACAGCCGGCACCGGTGCGCGCTCATCATAGGACAGTCTTACTTCCAGCTCACCGCTCATGAAATCGTCTGCGCGCAGGATCGCTTTCCGGTTTGGTTTTTCAGAATAAGTGTTGCACCAAGACACCAGAAAAAGAAGACGACAGCGCATAAAGATTTAAAAATACAAATATGTTAAAGAAAGAAAGAAACAGATAAACAGCAAGAGAACAAAAGATACAAAGTAAAACTTAAAGTAAACTAACTAAAAAGCGGGGCACATGATCAGCAGGTATGACCTTTAGCAGAAACATATTAATTTGGGTTCAAAAACTAAATCTTATTATTGTGGAATCTGTGAATAACAGATGAAAAAGCAACAGGAACGTGTGCGGATTGGATGTTAACTAATTTGAGAAATAAATGATTCCACTATATTTAAACGTCAGTGGCGTGTCTGGTTAACAAAGGTAAAACAAAATTGTGGTTTTATTGTGAAGATTAGCACCCGCGATTTCCGGTATCAGGTCGCCACACCTGCTCCTCCGAGTTTGGTCCGCCAAAGATTAACAGCCACCACACGGGGGCGCTGCAGAAACATGACAGCACGAAGGTAGAACCGCAGAAATACCGTAGGCTAATGATCTGCGGTCATCAATGAACAGCAGATCTCATGGACTCTTATTTACAAGCATAACTTTAGTCCTATATAAAAGAAAATCTATCTTCTTAGATAGTTGGTTTAGGAACAAAATTATTTTAGTTAACCAGTTAATCGATTCAAATGGTATGCTTTTCTTCTATGAAGAATTTTGTTTACATTTCAATTTAGCTATCAGTCGTGATGATTATACTAACGTATTTGGCTCTATACCTTCAGGGGTTTGTATGCTTTTTAAGAATAAACCTAATATCCCATCAGACCACAGGCCATTGGCATCTCCAATACAAACTGTTGGTAAGATATGCTTTTCTAAACATTCAAAAAACAACAATAAACCTATCAGATCTTTATTTCAGAATAGTATAACCACGCTACCATGTGTATTTTTTTTCTGGAACCGGTTGACTGATGATATTATGTGGAACGAATAAAAATAAAATAAATTAATACACAGAATTTACCCATCTAAAGATTATCTCCAAAGCAAATTCAAATTAGAAATTGATGCAAACTGTAGCTTTTGTATGACTTGCAAGGAATCCACTATACATCATTTTTGGTTTTGTCCTCTTGTACAAGACTTCTGGCAGAGATTATGTGTTTTTATCTCAGAAAATGTATTTAAAGGATTTGCTCTGTTTTGGAAATATGTATTATTTGGTCTCCACAAAAACCAAAGACAATTCAACAATGATAACAGATATATGATTAACTTGTTAATCTTAATGGCTAAATTTCATATTCACAAATACAAATGTTTAGGAAGACACCCCTCCTTTTATGTATACTCCTATGAGCTTTTGCAATATCTAAATTCAATTAAGAATTCTTCTAACCCTAAAGCTATAAAAACAATGGCTGTATGTGAAAAAATGAAGATCCTTCAATCTCTTCGCTTTTTGGCTTAATCAGCTAAAACGTCTCCCCCTAGCGTATGTGCAATGTAGGTTCTAAATAATGTTTGTTTGTTTGTTTGCTTATGGTTTACAGTTTCTGTAAGTACAACACCTTTAATGTAATACTGTTTAATTCTACTTTGTTTTGCACTAATCTTTAAATAAAGGTTGGAAAAAAACCCAGGAGATCTGCTTCTGCGCCTGCGCTGGTTTGACCAACAGCTACACGTTTCCATAGCAACCAGAACCGACCGTACCATTGTGGTTTAACTGAAGTGGTTGAAAAACAGTTCTTATAATTTTATTTTATGTCTTTTCATTTTAATTTTATTAATTTTATTTATTAATTTCTTTAGTTACTTATGTTTATATTATTTTCATTATCTGTCTTTTATATATTGAAATACAGCCTGTATTGGTATTTTCTCAAGTTGGAAAAAGTCTTTGAAAATGTTACCATATTTGTTATACTCGTTACGTTTGTTTAATTAATTAATGAAAAAAAACCCGGTTTTTCTTGTAAGTCGAAGGTTATTATTATGTATTTATTTTAATGGATGATATTTTTGACACAAAAATATTTCATTACTAACAAAGTGAAAGAAGTTTCATTTAAATTAACTTATAGATTTTATCCAATAAATAGTTCCTACAAAAATATAAGGGTCACATGGTCTTCCCAGAGACTTTTATTATTATCATTTATTTTAGTGTTTTCTTTTTTTTAAATGGATGTTATCAGCATACATTAAACAGCTCGTGTAAATGTCTACTTTAATTAATTTTAAATATCTTATTCCATTATAGTGACTCTAAATAATTTACTTCATCAATTTAAATTTAGTAAAAAATATCACATAAAACTAATCCATTACAAGTGAAAGTGCTGTTAGTCAGTGATATTTTTAAAAAAACTTGATAATGATGAAAAATACGCAGTATCTAACATTTAAGCTCCACCAAGTGTAGGAGTGTTTATCCTCACCATTTCTTTAATTCATCATATTTAATAAGCTGATTGTGTGTGTTATAGAAAATCCCGATTTACAACTGTCAAGAAACAAACAAACAAAAACGTTCCTGTAAAACCGCAGAAAACTAAATAAATTAGTCTTAAGCCTAGCTATCATAAAACATAAGTTCACTGTGAGTAAATGTAAGTTTTTAAACTGTTCATTTCAAATAGAAACATCTGACTTTTTTACATCTCATTGAGTGTCCTGTTTCTTACCATCAGATGGTGGCAGTGTAGTTTCATAATTTAGTTTAAATCCCTTGCTTGACAAGCATGACATATACCAGACATGAAAGTCCTCATTTAAATCAGACAAAGACGATACATGCACACTGATTTGTAATAAATTGTTTATTTGAAAACATCAAACGAACTAACCAAGCTCTAATAAATGAACACACCACAGAGAGCTGATCCACAGTGTACACAAAAACAAGCATTTGATCAGCGCTGAAGTAAAAAATCAGTTTTGTTATTGGATGCAGAGGATGAAACACTCTCCATGATTTCTTTTGGGAACCATCTTGCCAACTAGTTATAAATAATAGTTTGATGTGAGATGATGATGACGAGTACAGCGTCAGCCCCTTCACCTTGTATATCCTCCTATCCAAACAGGAGTTCCCTTTATTTAGTAAAATAATGTGAATCTTTCATCTGTTTAATCACTGTTTCTACTATTGTGCATAAAACAGATGAAACAACAATATACACTGAATGACTTTGAGACCTCAGATGGATTCTTTTTTTATGGCTGTATAGCAATATTATGCACATTGCATATGTTGTAACAAGCCAATAACAGCAGACAGTTACACAATATATTATAATGTAGTTTAAAAAAAAAATCAGAAATACACCTTAAGCCCAAAGGTATAAGCACAGCCAAATAAAATATGTAGACACTTATTATGTAATCTTGAAAATAGCTCCAAACCAAAGTACATAGCAGTAGGAACAGATATGATAAACCTTTTATGTTTTTAGTGTCTAGTTTACATTAAATAAGATCCAATTTGCATGACAGAAACAGCTAACAGTAATCCAGAGATTTGCTCTGCAGCTTCCTCTATACAAAGCTCTTTGAACTTAGATATAACCAAACAAACCTGGGTTCTGTATTTCTGTGTGGGTGAGGGGACCCTTGGTCACTGTACAAGGAACAATATATTGATTATATTGTATTATAGTATCATATCTATACATACACCCACAGGTCACTTTGTCAGGATTTTTTTTTTTGTTAACCTAAATATTTAATCAGCCAATCCCATGGATGCACTGAACACATTTAGGCATATAGACATGGAGTATTCAGAAACTGCTTATCTGCTGGGATTTTTCTGACACTACCATCTCCAGACTTTACAGAAAGCGATCTAAAAAAGACAAAAAATATCCAGTGAGCAGCAGCGAGCAAAAATGCCTTGTTAATGTCAAAGGTCAGAGGAGAATGGCTAAGCTGCTAATTAGAGCTAATAGGAAAGCAAAAGTAAATCGTTACAACCCAAGTACAACAAGTCAAACCTTAAAGCAGATGGGCTATTACAGCAGCACTGGATGCCACTCAGCTAAGAAATGGAAACTAAGGCTACATTTTTCACAGCATTATCAAAATTAGACAACAGAAGATTGGAAAAACGTTGGTCTGATGCGTCTCAGTTTCTCCTGCAACATTTGGAAGGTGGTGTCAGAAGAAGCACAAGGATCCATCATTGATTGTATAAATTGTTCAGCCTTTTGCTGATTTATAATGGTGCGGGGGATATTTTCTTTGAACACTTTGGACCCTTTAATACCCTTTAAACGCCACAGGCAGTCTGAGTATTGTTGCTGCCCATGTCCATCCCTTTATGATCACAATGTATCCATCTTCATACTTTTAGCAGGATATCAAATATCACAAAGCTCAGATGATCTCAGAATTGTTTTTTGAACATGTCAATGAGTCCACTGTACTCAGATGGCCTCCACAGTCCACAGTGCTCAATCCAGTGGAGCACCTTTGGGATGTGGTGCAACAGAAGATTCAGTCAGTTGCAGCATCTGCTTCTGTTGAGGCAAAGATTGTGAGTTAGATGTTAGGCGGTCAATGCTAAGGGTAATTAGCATATGGGTGTAACTGAGAAAAATTCCAATAAAACTCTCATGTTGACAGTGCAATTCATTCATCAGCCATCTGCACAATACTATCTATGAGTAAACATCCTAATTACTACGTGTCATTTTAGCCAGGCAGCTGAGTCAGAGGAAGTTTTATTCCAAGATTGTGTGAGCAGTCGTGAGGCCGGAGCGCTCACTGATTGTGCTAGCCGTCGTAGCTGAAGTCACACGTCTCAGTGCCTCCTCAACCCCAGGCAAGATTACTCATGCAGGTTGAAGATTAGTTGCAGTAACATCATAAGCTTTTTCCTTTAAGGCCTCTTAGCTCCAGCCCTTTCATCTTCAACGTGCTCTCGCTTTTTTGCGCTCCACCCTCAGCATGTTCCCTCTCTCCCCATCCAGCCTCCACCATCCTTCTGATTTCTGCGTCTCTGTTCTGTGGCTGTCAGCGAGATGAGAGCAACGGCAGAGCAGGAAGCAGGGGCTCTCCGCGGGGCTTTGGATGCTCAGAGTGATACAAAAGCTGTGATCTCCTTTCTGCAAAATCAACACGGCTTGTGTTTCTCCTATCTGCACTTACACCCATGTTTTTTTTTTTTTTACTTTTATGTTGATGCCGTACTGCCTTTTAGATTTTATGGGGTGTGAAATATCAGAACAGCAGAATGGGACCCCATGCGCTCGTTCAGCCTGGCCTGTTGTCTTATCTCCCTGGCAGAAAATGATTAGAAGAGCATCTCAGACTAGATTTCCACTCATGTTTTCTGTGTTTCAGTAAAGTGAAGCAGCGCAATAATAGCCCCGCAAATAAACGAAAGTCAGATAAACTAATGGGGTTGAGGAGGGGAATGAAATATTACAGTCAAGAGTGAAGGCAAACAAGATGATTGCCACTGTGCTCACCACCCAATTCACATATTCCTCCTCATCCCTGCAGCGATCTGGGTTAGTAATGATGTTTCTTGCTGCCACAGCGTGGAAGTAGTGACATTAATGGGCGACAGCAAACAGTAATGAGTCGTTAAAAGAGAGATGTGGAGCTTTACTGATCCGTTTCCATACCAACTGTCTTGGCTGTGGGGATTGGATCCTTTCAGTGTTTGGGAGCAGGGGGTGTAATGGGATTTGAGGAAGAGCTTGTGTGGAAGAACCTCAACACAAAAAACACACATATAATACATACTGTATGTTGACTGTGTGCATATGTGTGTGTGCGCGCGCGTGCTTGTTTTAAGGTAATCTTCAAAGCTCTGGCTTTCAGCAGAAATCCTCCCTGACAGGCGGAGAGAGCAGAGAGCCTGCAGCGATTTTAATTTGTTGTGATTTCTTATTTTCTTTTCCGCTTCCTCTTTCTTCTTGCCTTTTGTTCTGGACACATGCACAAACAGCCGAGGATGGGGAGATATACTGGTGCTGAGAGGAGTGTTGCCGTGACAACCAGGCGTTTGCAAAAAAAAAAAAAAATATCAGCATGATGCCAACTCTCATGCAGGATCGCATATGGGGAGACAAAGACGGTGGCAGAAGCCATCCGCGCGTGTGTTTAAAGAAGATATTACTTTTATATTACACTGGTTCCTCCATGTTGTTTACACGGACAGGATGCAATAAACAGAAAATGATAAATGAGAGAAATGAGGGGGGAAAGAGAAGGAGAGATAACATGGGGAGAGACAGATGACGATTACGATAAGAGAAATTGGATTTGGCTGAAAGATAGCAAAGTGTTATCACTGAACAGCAACATCAAAGCAACCGTTGACTGGGAAAACTATGAAACTTTAAAGAAAAAAAAGTTAATTTCATAAGTAATCTCCCAGCCTGGGGCTCGTGGGTAAAACAAAACTCTATGAAGTAGATGAATTTAGCTAATCTCTTTCCCACAGCTTCAGGGGGATCACAGAGGCACAGGGATAGAAAATTGCCCAAATGCCTGATTTGATGCTGAAATTTTATGAAAAAGAGACATCTTATGGCTTGGGTTCAGTTTTGCCCTGCTTTTGAATCAAGATCCAAGAGAAACTGTAGAGTCTGAGGATGAGAAGAAAGGTTGAAAATAATGACTGGCAGCTGTCTCCTGTTCAGATGTTTTCTGGTGTTTGCAGATGAAAAGCGGCATGGCTGATGTTGCATCAATGCGCAGCGCTGACGCAGCAGACTGGAGCGATGATGGATGGTGTGTGTGAGGCCAGACGCTAAATGTTGGTTTGAGAAAAAGCCTTCAGTTTAGAGCTGAAACGATGAGTCAATGAATAATATCCCATCAGAATAACAGATGGATAGCCAAGAAATTTTGTTGAGGTCTGCAGCGCTACCACATAGACTGTACAAGAAAGATGGATGTAGCGACCTGTGGGACCATGATTTAGAAAACTAGCACCATGTTGTATTCAAACAGTACATGTGAACCTAGAATTTTAGACCATAGTGTTATTGCGGTAACAATTGATAAGATTATTCATAAAAAGGAAGGGAGGATGTTTTTTCTATGGACCTCTATACTGCTTTTTAAAAAAAAACCTAATCGCCCCCTGCTGGCAATTTAAAAAAAAAACAGTTTTAAGGGACTCGAGCACTGGCTTTTTACTTTTCCATCTATCTGGTACAAGCTGCTTTACAGACAGTCGTCTCAGTTGGTTTTTGTTTATGGTGAGAACTTGATCTGATCTCCTTCCACACCAACTAACAGGTGCACACTGCAAGCTTAAGCTAAAAGCCTTCCAACATCCAGGTACGTTTTGCATTTCTGTGATGTAGCACAGTACAACAGAACTAAAGAGTGCACAAACTGTAGCAAGCAGCTACCAGCTTCTTTGAAGCACATGAGGCAGTGTACTAACTTCAAGACATCTCCACAAAATCCATTCCACATTCCACTAGACCTTCCTGTACGTTGTTCCTGCCCCATAGTCAACTTACCATGAAACATATTTACAGATTTTTTTTTTTCCTTTGGGGGGGGGGGTTCTGTTTCACCAGTATAAACAACAAACTTTGTCTCATTCTGCATGTGTCAGTAACTTACAGGGTGTAGATTTCTTTCATTGTTAAAAGGTGGGAACCAAGAATTTTATTATTAGATTACATATTTAACTAACAAGAAAAAGACCCTGGTTTGATCCTGGGAAGAGACACTAATCCCTTTGGGGTTGTGTCACGAAGGGCATTAAATGTTTGCCAAATGAAACATTTTCGTGACCCTCTGTAAATAAGGGAGCAGCTGAAAGTAGCTTCTTCTTCTTCTTCTTCTTGTACACACAAGATTTACATATGTAGTCTTGATAGGACTCCTTCAGATTGTAGAAGCTTGAAACCCAAATGATACTATTCCTCTTAATTTAGAGCGATCATCAGGCTACATTTTAAACACTACTTTATAACCAAATACCTTCAC
Organism: Pelmatolapia mariae; assembly: GCF_036321145.2. NCBI lineage: Eukaryota > Metazoa > Chordata > Actinopteri > Cichliformes > Cichlidae > Pelmatolapia > Pelmatolapia mariae. The sequence continues at coordinate 9,926,253 of NC_086234.1, forward strand.
TGATGATGTCCCCATCAAGCCTACTTGTTTACATGCAAAAGTGAGATTGTGGACACGATAAACACAATCAGCCTTTTGCATCATAATGTTTTATTGCAGAATATTTCGTTATGGCACTTGATGTGTTCTACCCACAGAGTTGAAGTCATGCATGCTTCACAGACCACCTACCCTTACTGCTGTTGTAGATAAAATCAGGTTTACAGAACAGATCTGACACAGTGGTGGTAATTTACAGGTGCTTTGTCCCTGATATCATTTGATCATTTAGATTTCCCTTTTCTCAAAGCCTAAAGATTGGTCAAATCTAGCATCAGAGTCCTTATAGAAGCAAGTTTCAGCTCTGCTTTAAGCCGAGCCTTGTTGTGACTGCATTTCTGTGTATCTGATAAGTTTAAGGCTCACAAACTGGAAAAAGCTGAGCAGATCACTTCTGCCCAGCAGTGCGGTGCAGTCCAACTGCTGAGTGAAGACAAACCGGCCTGGCAGCTCTCTCTGTTTTATCCCTTCTGATGTGAAATGCTTCTTCCTGGATCAGCTTCAAATGCAGCATTCTGAAGCAACACACACAGACAATTTTAGTGACAACAAATCAAAACGTGTATTTTTTTTGGAACACTTTTTGCTGCCGTCAGCCAAAACCTGCTGCTTGGCTGAATTTATTTTGCAGCCAGTTTCTGTTTTGGATGTTTCCTCTTACAAAGCTGATAATGTTTTATTAGTTTTACTGGAGCTGCAGCAATAAAAAGGAAATAGTAGAAAAACGTATTTTCCAGCAGCAGTTTAAATAATTGAAGAAGAGCACCTTTCATGCACAAACAGGGACAGGGCCTCGTGTGGCTCTCTTTATTGAAACTGTATATTTATAGATGAATGACTCATGAGTGTCTGGGTGAGGGGTTTGTCTAAAACCAGCTTTGAAAAAACTGCTTCAGTGCTTACACTCATAGATTTTCCAAATCACTGGATCAGTTTTGCAAATATGTTTTATATTTTCCCACTGTTTTCAGTGATGATGATGATGGCAGAGCTCTAACATGTTGGTCCAAGTTCACAGCAGATAATCAGTGACTCCTTGAGTTGTGCTTAAATGTCTTTGCTCATTTATTGATTTAAAAAAAAGTCACAATTCTGTATATATTTAAAGATATTTATGGTTATGAACTCCTGAGTCGTTTTCAGCCAAATACAGGTTGTAAACTGGTGTTTAGAGTCCAAAAATAACCTTAATGTTTTTATCCACAAGGCTTAATTCCATTATATGTTTTAGTGTTCATTTTTACTCCTGTAATATTTAAAAGCAGAAAGATTTCAGGTCCCAGTTTTTTATCAAACTCCTGTGATCTCTAATTGCAAATTTTATATAATTTAGTGAAAAGATTATTGTCTTTTTAAGCCAAAGACACAGCAACTTAATCAACGGAAAAAAATATGTGAGCAATGAAGTAATTTAAAACTCATGTAAAACATCAAACATAGCAAGATCTATCCATGTAATCCAAACTAAGCTTTAAGGTAAGCTAAAGTCATTACAACCAGGAATACAGTGGCTTGCAAAAGTATTCGGCCCTCTTGAACTTTTCCACATTTTGTCACATTACAGCCACAAACATGAATCAATTTTATTGGAATTCCACGTGAAAGACCAATACAAAGTGGTTTACACGTGAGAAGTGGAATGAAAATCATACATGATTCCAAACATTTTTTACAAATAAATAACTGAAAAGTGGGTGTGCATAATTATTCAGCCCCCTTTGGTCTGAGTGCAGTCAGTTGCCCATAGACATTGCCTGATGAGTGCTAATGACTAAATAGAGTGCACCTGTGTGTAATCTAATGTCAGTACAAATACAGCTGCTCTGTGACGGCCTCAGAGGTTGTGTAAGAGAATATTGGGAGCAACAACACCATGAAGTCCAAAGAACACACCAGACAGGTCAGGGATAAAGTTACTGAGAAATTTAAAGCAGGCTTAGGCTACAAAAAGATTTCCCAAGCCTTAAACATCCCACGGAGCACTGTTCAAGCCATCATTCAGAAATGGAAGGAGTATGGCACAACTGTAAACCTACCAAGACAAGGCCGTCCACCTAAACTCACAGGCCGAACAAGGAGAGCGCTGATCAGAAATGCAGCCAAGAGGCCCATGGTGACTCTGGACGAGCTGCAGAGATCTACAGCTCAGGTGGGGGAATCTGTCCATAGGACAACTATTAGTCGTGCACTGCACAAAGTTGGCCTTTATGGAAGAGTGGCAAGAAGAAAGCCATTGTTAACAGAAAACCATAAGAAGTCCCATTTGCAGTTTGCCACAAGCCATGTGGGGGACACAGCAAACATGTGGAAGAAGGTGCTCTGGTCAGATGAGACCAAAATGGAACTTTTTGGCCAAAATGCAAAACGCTATGTGTGGCGGAAAACTAACACTGCATATCACTCTGAACACACCATCCCCACTGTCAAATATGGTAGTGGCAGCATCATGCTCTGGGGGTGCTTCTCTTCAGCAGGGACAGGGAAGCTGGTCAGAGTTGATGGGAAGATGGATGGAGCCAAATACAGGGCAATCTTGGAAGAAAACCTCTTGGAGTCTGCAAAAGACTTGAGACTGGGGCGGAGGTTCACCTTCCAGCAGGACAACGACCCTAAACATAAAGCCAGGACAACAATGGAATGGTTTAAAACAAAACATATCCATGTGTTAGAATGGCCCAGTCAAAGTCCAGATCTAAATCCAATCGAGAATCTGTGGCAAGTTCTGAAAACTGCTGTTCACAAACGGTGTCCATCTAATCTGACTGAGCTGGAGCTGTTTTGCAAAGAAGAATGGGCAAGAATTTCAGTCTGTAGATGTGCAAAGCTGGTAGAGACATACCCTAAAAGACTGGCAGCTGTAACTGCAGCAAAAGGTGGTTCTACAAAGTATTGACTCAGGGGGCTGAATAATTACGCACACCCCACTTTGCAGTTATTTATTTGTAAAAAAATGTTTGGAATCATGTATGATTTTCGTTCCACTTCTCATGTGTACACCACTTTGTATTGGTCTTTCACGTGGAATTCCAATAAAACTGATTCATGTTTGTGGCTGTAATGTGACAAAATGTGGAAAAGGTCAAGGGGGCCGAATACTTTTGCAATCCACTGTATCTGGATAAACTGAGCTTCTCCACTTGGGAAAATTACTTTTAAAAACCACCACAATGCACAATTTACTGAACAAACAGTAAATACAAATGCAAAACACACACTTGTCTGCATTTGCAATAAATAATATTGCTTTGTAGTAGCAATGCTTATGGACATTGGTTTAAATGTTGTGTATTTTCTATCATAAAAAGCGATTCTGTGTTTGTTCCATGAAGGTCAGTTTCTCAGTTTGTGTTTTTAACTCATCTGGCCTTAGGACTGACGAGCTTGTGCCATGAGGAGGCATTGGTCTTCCATCTGTCCATCCAAATTCACAAGAGTCACTGCTCTTCCTAGAACATTGATCAGAATTTTATCAAACTTGTGGACAGTGGTCACCTAATGGGTCTTCATCCAAATTGTGCCCCAGATCAAGGTCACATTTATCGCTTTATGGGCTGATCTTCATGGACACTAATAATTTCACCACATTCTCCCTCATGATGTACTGAACAATATTCAGTTCAAACCCTTTACTATCCATTAACATAAGATTCTCAATGCACAAATTGATAAAGAGCTTGAACTGAAATGAAGAACTAAGTGATGTGATAGCTTTAATCCTGTTCCATGTTGCATCCTGTTAAATGAATCTTTTTTCTCGTGATCATGTAAGGAATGGTCCTGTTGATTGACTCCAACATTAAGACGGTGCAGATGGGACCTTCCAGTGGAATTCTCATTAGTTTGTGCAATGGAGGTAACCCCTTTTTTCTGTACTTCACACATTACAATAATCTGTGATTTATGTGCAATATTAAACTGGATGAGCTTCCACGTCACTGATGTTCAGGCTTTATCTTCATGAGAGATGAGTGAAGCTGTGACACCATGAGTGCAGTGGGTTACTCGACCTATGGCAGTCCCTGGCTTAAAAAGGCTGCTTAAAACACATTACTAACTGAGAGCTGTGAAGCAAATCACCACTGTTCTGCTGACCTGAGAAGAACCATGCTCCTAATAAAAACTAATAAATGAGTTAAGTCCCATCTAAGCAATTTGCACAGTGTGCTTTACTTTGTAGCTGCTAGTGAACGTCCCAGGCTCTGCTTTGTAGGTAATCCTCGAATGTGTTTACCACCTCATCATAAGTCAATCTGCTTTGTGTCGAGTGGCATCTCAAAATTGAGACAGTTTTAACTCAAGTTGCTGAATTTCCTTGACATACAAGGGTATCTGGTTGTCATATCAATACTAATATTTTTATGTGTCCATTTGCCCCTTATAAGATGTTAAAAAGCCATCATCAATCATGCCTAAGTGACATGTCTTACTCAGAAATGTATTCATTTTCATACATTTTAAAGGTCACTTGGAGAGTATTTGAGAAAAATTTTCTGCATAGTCTTAAACCTGCTACAGCTTGAGACCAACAACGTAAAATGAAGTTAAATTCAGTTAAGTAATTCACCCTGACAAAAAATGTGTCCGCGCGCGGGCGTGTGAGCGCGACATGCTCGTGGCATCAAGTTTTTGCAGAGCTCAACATTATTTCACCCAAGATTGGTTCAGCGTGTGTGTGTGTGTGTGTGTGCGCGCGCGCATCTCTGTGTGTTTCATCCCGTTTATAGTGCCGCACCCTGCCTTCTGTGCGTAAAAGCCACCACGTAGCCGACATCATCATCATCATCATCACCACACACCACGTTTCTTCCAGCAGCGGGACGAGCCGGAGGATAACGGTTCACCTCACGGGCAGGTTGGACACAGAGATGGGAGAGGAGCGGCGGCTTTTCTGGCTATGACACAGACACAGCGGGCGGGAAGGATGGCTCTCACCAGCCGGGAAATGTTGTGCTTGATCGGAACCGCCTGTCTCTGGCTGCCACTGTTAGCTGAGGTATGTACTGTATCCTGCCTGCTGCTGATGAGAATGTGTTTTTTCTTTATAGTGCAATGTGCCCTGATTTATTTCTTTTCTTTTGTGTGTCTCTCTGTGTGTGCTTTCCTTTTTTTTTTTTTGTCCCGTGACGGTCACGCTTTGCTGACCTCTGCTGCATTTTATTTAAAAAAAACAAAAAACAAACAAAACAAACCTAATTAGTCCGACAGCCTGATTAAACTGACAGTTGTATTGATAAGCCTGTAGAAGAATTCAGGGCTGTGCCGCCACGTTGTAAGGTCTATATCACAGAAAGGATGCTTTCGTGTTTTTTCTCTCTGGGCTGCATTTCCAACAATGCAAGTGCAGGTCGGAAATTTAAAGAGCACCACATTTTAGCCAATTAATGGTTCCATGAAGGTACACTGCCCAATTAAGCGGAGTCTACATTGTCGCACACACCCATTCGTGCTGGGTGACAAACACAACCCCTCCACATTCCTCTCTTTTCTCCTGCTCCTCACCCTCTTCCTCCACCCCCCGCGGCAGGATATCATGAGAGGAACCCGTCGGTGCCTCCTCTGCCCCCGCGGTGTTTGGGGAACGGACCCAGCACGGGCTGTTAAAGCTGTCACTGCATGTCAGCACAGATATGTTAAATTCGAAACGCGAGGAAGCAGGTGTTTCTGTCATGCGTGGGTCAAAACACGCGTTTCTGCAGCAGCTGGAAGTCAGGTTCACTCATTTGTTCTGTGTCTTGCAGAAGCAACGCAATCAATTAATGATTAATCAATCAATTAATCGTCACATTCGTCCAGTTTTCCTCTCACTGCAGTTGGAGTGTGCTGCGTTAATATGCAGCATATGAGCCGAGTAGCCAGTGTAGAAGTCATTAGTGGAGTACAGCGGTGTGCGGGATTTAATTAGACCCACTAACACTGAAAGCAGCCGTGCACATCGAGCACACCGAGCACGCCGCAGATGAATTCCTAATTTTTCATCTTTATTAGACAGTTTGTTTTTTCCCCCTTGGCAGGAATTCTTGGAATTCAGAAGCTCTTCATTTTGTTGGAAACATGTGAACAAAACAGAAAATTAATCTGGAGATCTCTATACCCTGCAAACTGCTTCCCTGTGGCTCAGTCTGTGGAGACTAAAATGCTTGTATGTAAACAATAGGCAGAAACCAGCCTCCAATTTACATCACAGAATACATTTTTTTGTCAGCTTCACTTAATGAAGAACCAATATACAGCAGATTTACAAATATAAATGATATTATTAATACTACAGTAGCATAATGTTAAATAAAATGAATGTTTCTGCAGATTATGAACCCTTATTAGAGGCTACAACATCAAAGTTAATGGGATTTGTGATGAAATTGCTTTATGATTTACCTCTGCCAAGGAGGTTAGTTGATGTATCGGATGGTTGAACAATATTTTATCACACAAACTGAAACATCCAACTAAGAATCATATTCACAAATCTACAGGATACTAGTAACAGCAGAGGGTGGCAGAAAACACCCTCACTGTGAAATAAAACAGGGAGCTTAAATTGAATTGGTCAGTGAGGACATGTGCATGAACAAAGCTGTTTGTAGTCATCTATGGAATCTAAGGAATTTGATTGGAAGATTGGAATGAGGGTTTTTTTTAGGTCCTGTGTTTGCATCACTTTTGTGTTGGAGGAACTGCAGATTCATGAATGATCATTCGCATGTCTTCAGGGACTGCAGTCCTCCAGGGATATTGGTTGGATAAAAGAGTGGAGCAAAAACAGTTGAGTATTGAGTATAGACGGTGTTTTCAGTTGGAGGACCTCTTCAGAACACTTTAGGACAAGACCCCATTCCCGTGTTCATTGCCAAGAAGTTCATGTCTGTTAATTGGAGTAAAACATCACCACTACCACAAATCCTGTAGACACACGCATAATGGCGTTAGCGAAGCTGTGAATTAGTATGGATACATTCATAATATATAGAGTCACAATTGCCTCGAACCCTTTAAACCTTAATTGTCAAGGAATGTTCAGCCATCCTATGTCCAGTGTTTAGTGTTCTGTGCAAGATATATGAGTTATTAATAAAAAGTTGCAGACTGTTTTACTTGTTTTAGTTTTTTACCAAAGGTGTGGCTTGACCTACAAGTGATTAACTTTTGAATTTAATCTGGATCTGAAGCCCTTTTTTCACTATAGTCATAATGAAAGAAGAAAAACTGTGAGACATTGTCATAAACTAATCTGGATCCAAAGACTTAATGAATGTGTGGTGTGAGAGGACTTTTCGGTCTTGGTGGAAGCATGCTCATGTATTATAATCAACTGATTTACTTTACTTTACTTCAGCTTTGGTAAACATGGACGTGCAACTGCAAAGCATTTAGAAAATCCCAAACGTAGAGGTCAACAAGAGATGTGCAGGGCAAAAACAAATGATCTTATAAAACTATTATCATCTCATAAGTCAGCTAGGATATCTGTTTATATCAGCTGAACCTCCGTATAAATTTATGCTTAGATAGATTTTGCACTGGCTAAACATTGAGGTTACTGTAGCGAGGAACTTTTTATAATCAAGATTTCTTTGTGTCACTTGCACAAAGGGAGGAATAAAAAATCATCACCTGTTTTGCCAAATTTTCATATTAAACATCAGCATTCGACCTCAATTTAACAGTGAGGTCAGTTAGTGGAGGAGAATCCTCCTAATCCTGCTCTGCTGGTTATAAACTACCCCTCTCTGTAGCTGGTTTGCTGTCAGACCTGATAAATACTTTCACTTTTCTTATCTGTGCCTGACAATCATTGTGTCACTATGCTTTCAGCACCACCGTGAAGTCTTCTGCAGGTCTCAAGATTCCCTTGTAATAACACATAATAGGAAATGCCAAGTAAAATCACTCTACCCTTTAAAGGTTTTGACCCTTTTAAGGTTTCGCATCATAAAAGTGACAAAAATCATCATTAATATCCCGAAACCTTACCAGCAACAGTCATCTGGGTGGCACGCACGAGTGTGATCATTTATGACTAAAAGCATCACTTTGGAGCAACTTCCTATCTCAGTGCTGCAGTGGTCTCGATTATTGCTTATTTATTTGTTGCCCTTCCATCTGGTGTGGTGCGTCTGTTTGCATGGCCAAGCACTGGACGCAGGTGCAAGAGCGTCGAAGCAGATTAGTGCCGTAATTGAGCCGTGTGATTGACATGAGTGGAGATATCGGCACCCGTGTCTGCTATCACAGGTCGCCTGTTCCTGATGTAATACCATTAAGCTGAGTCTTCTGGGAGGCGTTTGCGTGTTGGTTTCACTCGTGCGTGTACAGTGGCCAGAAACAGTGACAGGAAGCAGAGAGCAGAACTCACCTGTGTGACGGTGAAATGTGCTGTATATCGCTGCCCTCTCAGCAGAGCAGATGGGCTGTGTGTTGTGTAAATGTGTATCTGATATCTAAAATGAAATAAACACTGCCATATAAACTCTGATGCTGTCTAGTACTGTGTGTGTTTGCAGTTACTCCCTGGGTTGCTTATACTTATACTTCAAGTGGTGAGAATTACCATCAGGGAGTAAACTCATTAATACATTGAAAGTACATCGAGACGACTTCATGTTCAAGGATAAATACCAACAAATCAGAATACTTTAGGGGGAAATGCTTGAACCTGCATGTAAAGTTGTACAAAAACTAAATATATGCAGTACTCAAGGGATTTGTGGAAGAATGAGTCAGATCCCCCGTGTGCGGTAAACCATTAAAGAGGACCTCTTCTGCTCGTCTCCAGCTCCATGTTTTTTATTCCAGGACTCAAGAGTAGCTTTGCATGATTCACAGATCAAAATAATCCTTATTTATCTTATTCTGGGCCTTGGTGCACCCCCTCAGTTCATCCTTTGTCTGAAATAGAGAGTTTCAGCTTCTCTACTTTTCAGTTAACTTTTATTCTGAGTGGTTGTCCCTCACAAGTATTAGGCTGGAACAGCAGGTGAGCAGGGCACCTGTGCTTCAGATATATCCGCTCCTTATGATGTCTTACAGAGCCATGTTTAACACGAGCATCTGTGTATAAGGCATGAAATGAAACTAAATTATCTAAAATATACACCTTATAGATAGAAAATTACCTGTCTTATTTTCTAACAATGGCCACAGTTGCTTTCGTGCTCAGTGATGGTAATTGTAGAGATAATCTCGAGACCTTATGACTCTCTGTCCATTAAATTTGTTTCTAATTAGACTCAATGAAAGGATTTTCCCCCCTTTTTTGTGGGTGTTAAGGCGTTATTATCGAGCTGCAGTCCAGCTGTTTTGGTGCTTTCACATTTGCTTTTTGCAATTCATAATTATGAGAAGTCAGATACGGCCTGTAACTAATCATCATGCATATTTTAGAATGTTGTTTATGCGTCACGACTCACTAAAGTTCAGACTTTGTGGTGGAAAATGAATCATGCACTGGTGGCCTAATTTCCACCAGTTTTCAACCAAATCTGCTTAGAAGATCTTTGTCTTTTTATGTTTGTTTTTAAATGAGTTTCATGTTTTTTTTCTTGTTCTTTGTTTACTATTATACCAAGATGAAATTCTGGTCCTTTGTCTCACTCTCTGTCTTTCTCTTGTGCATGCAGGTGGTGGCTGAAGACAGCTACTTAAACGAGGTGCAGAACTCAGGTAGGCGAGAGGTGACGCTCTCATCCTTTCTCTGTGCATTTACTTTCTCCTCCCATCTGTCCTCTCCTCCTACACCATCTCTCTCCTTTCTGCTGTTTTCTCTGTTCCCTCCAGTTTAACCCACATTCTGACTCAGACTCTCACAAAGCCCCTCCCACTCTTTCCTACCTCTCCTCTCCCCCTCATCCTGGCCTGCACCCCTCTGCCTTTCATTTTCCTCTTCTTTCTTTCTCCGCATCCCTGAGAGGAGTGAAGGGCATGATGAAGATAGGAGGGGGGGTTGGGGCAAAGAACTCCTCCCTCTCGGCTCATTTCCAGTGCGGTGAAACATCTCCGCTTTAACACTCGCTACACACTGACAGACAAGCGCCCATGCAGTCAGAAACACACCATCCATCATGGGGAATCCAAATTGAGGCTTTTTAACAATACTGAACACCTGCATAAATTCACATACTGCTAAAATTGCCTCTTTTTATTGGGTGGAAATGAGGATAAATGGTGTAAAAGCAAATTTCCTCAGGTTTCCAGATTTATTAGTGTGTTTTGTGTAGAGGATGTTGTTGCTACACACCCACCCCCCATACAGCCAGCCTCCAACTGTGAACCGTGTCAAATACTCATTGTGGCTGGGAAACGGATTACGGGAGAAGGGAGACTGAGTGTTCCCATGGCGATGGGCAGAGTGCGGTTGTCGTGGCAATGAGGAGGGTGTCGAGTATTGTGTGAAATGCATTAAAGAGCGTAGTGAAATATTAAAGTGGTGAAAAAAATAAACAAGGGGAGAATTTAGGGATCATATTGAGACATGAAAAATCATAATAAATGTTAGTTTTGAACGATACTGAAAATGTTGCTTTTGTTTAGTTACGTAACGCTTTTTTACTCTATTAAAATTTTATGAAGCTGAAGATAAAAGTTTGATTAATGCTACTGTGCAGCTTTTAAGCATGTTTTTGCCATTCAGCACAACAAACGCAAAATATATATGTGAAAATATTACATGATATTTATGGTGAGATTACGAATTACAAAGCAGTAAGGGAACGATAAACATAGCGGCTATTTTGTTGTTCTCGTATGGCAGTGTATCCTGTGTTTTTTTAAATATTTGATAATTGTTTGTTTGTATTTGTGCCTAAGTGCTTAAAAAGAAGGAAAAATGGCTCAAAGATAAAGTTGTGCATTTATTTTTCATCAGCATCGACACAAAACAAAACGTCAGCGTTAACTCTCCAGCAACCCAACTAGTAACTACAATGACCTTGAGGTGTAATTCCTATCTCTAATTGTGTTTATCTTATCTATATCGTTTCTTTTCTCTTGCCGATATTCTAAAATGCTCCACTTATTTAGATTTTCAATCATTTTTAGCTCATCCGGCCAAACGTCTGATGTTTTTATGCCACGTATAAGTGTCAGATGGACAAGAATTGCAGGTGTAGTACTTGAGCACAGTGATCATATAGTGGATTTTCACCCAAATTCTGCTCAAGGCCAAAGTCATGTTTGTCACTTTATCGGAAATTTTACCATTTTCAACTTCGGGTATTTATGGAAGAGGATTAGGGCCACTGAAAAAAAAAGTGGGCACGTCTTTTTTTCCCTGCTTTTCCAGAATTCTGAGAAAAAAGTCAGAAGTCTGACTTTAATCTCAGAATTTTGAGTTTTTCTCAGAATTCTGGAAAAGAAGAAGAAGAAGAAAAAAAGACATGCCCACTTTTTTTTTTCTTTTTTCTTCCAGTGGCCCTAATCCTCTTCCGTAGGTACTGGCCAGATTTTAGTACAACAACATTTATTTGCCTTGGACACGACTGTTTGGCTCCTCCTTGACTTCTCAGTGTATTTTAAGCCTCATTTGTTTGCGGAGTACTGCCAACTAACCAATAACACAAAAACCTATCACTTTCTTTCTGTACACATTACATTAACTTCTAAACTGTGCTGGATATGAGAGAGGTGAAAAAAGGAGCTACAATTTATTTTGACTTTCATTCCTCACAAATATTATTTATTTGGATATTGCAAAAAAACCAAAAAAAAAAAAAAAAAAACAACCCAAAAAACCCCATTGCAATGAGTCAGGGAATTATATATTACAGCACACCTGTATGATATTAACACATTATAAGCTAATGACTCCAGTTTGACACTTGAAAATTAAATCAGATCGTCTTCAATCAGGTATATATGTAATATTAAATATATCAAAATTAAAGGGACAGTTTTTTTTCTCTGACTTGCTATGTGGATATATCTGTTGTATCTGTTTAATATACTGGAATCTACTTTAGCAGTGCTCACAGTGCCCAAAAACACATACAAAAGAATACACTACTCAGCAGCAACATTTCTTTCTACAAATCCGTAAACACGTGCAAAATGTGCATCTATTCGTGACTTACAAGAACACATCCTTTTAGTCCTTTCACCACTTTACACACTCCACTCGTACTTCCATGTCGGCTATATAAGTAAGAACACCTGGTGAATTCATATTTTGTCTTGAAATCACAGGTGTTGCTCCCATTTACAGCACCACTTTCTTTTCAGTTAAATCCTCAATTTTATTATTTCCACCCATTCTTCTGCCTCGTTAACATGCTGTTCTATCTTCTGAGCACGAAGTGCCGAACTCGTTACAAGCCTCGAACCTTTCACACTTAAACCGACGTCACCATATGTAGCAGAAAAACCCCCCTCTATAGTTTAGTCTTTTATTTGTAGTGTAATGAATTAGTCTGCCTGTTTATAAGATGAAGCCACCATCCTACATTCATAAGACAATTATGAAGCTGCCTGGCAATGTGTCAAAACGTGATAGACTAAATAATTTAATTATTATACGAAAAACTATGATAATAAATAACTCATTAGTCATTAAATGCACATTGACTGACTGCAGAGCCTGGGTTAAAGACGACTGGCTGGTGTTTTAAGGAAAGAATTACTTTTATTTCTACTTGGTTGGCATTACGGTGGTTACATATGGTGTTTTAAGGAAATAACTTTTTATTTCTACTTTGTTTGTATTACGGTTGTTAAAATTATTGCCACTTTGTGAATTGTTGTATTTTGTATTTTCAAAGTACCGGAACTATTTCACTCTTGATGAACTTAATAGTACTTGCGTTTTCTTGTTTGTTTGTACTTTTATTATTTTAATATATAATATCAAGTTTCCACAGACACACATGTCTGATTCAGGGTATTGCTTACTTCAACATACGCCGATAGGTGATCTTTACGTTGTAACCTGTCGATGTCACCTTGTCTCTTCATACATTACTTACGGTTTTAAAGTTACTTCAGTAATAGAAAGATCAGAAGAAAGATTAGTAGATTTTGCATGCAGTAGTGTCATCATATTTCGGGCTATTCGATTATACTGTAGAGAACATAGAAACTTAAGTCCCACTGACGCCGAACGGGACTTTGCTATATTTTGTGCAACTGCATTCAGTGAGTTTAACATTCTGTTTGAGTGGAGGGGATAACTTCCTGTCTCCTTTCGCTCGCATGTTTGATAACGGTTCTTGTGTGGTTGACTATACATGGACAGGCGACATTGCAAACGTCACCTGTCGTTGTAAAGCTGTGCTTTCAGATGTTCATTATGGTTTTTTAGTAACTGCAGTAGTAAGAAACTCCCAACAAGTGTTATTAGACTTTACCGCTCGTAGTTTGATTATATTTCGGGCACTGGAATTATATTGTAATGACAATAGTGATCCCATTGAGGCGGAACGTGACTTTCCAGGATTTTGTGAGCGCGCTTTTCAGGATTTTGACATTGACTTCCAGTGGACCGGATAGCTGGCATTGTATTTGTGTGTGTGGGATATTGGACTTTCATTCTTAAAGAGCACATGTACATTTAATGGATGACACACAAGATATTGATTTGGAGTCAGTTAGTAGAAATATGACTGGATTCACTTTCAGTCTGGTGTTGACTCCAATGACAAATGGTGACACGTGGTGGGTTGAGACTGAGCTGCGTGTTTGCTGTGAGGTTGGTCTTACTGATCATAACTTCAGTATCACTCTTAATTTGACTGAAACAGAATTCCCCCTGTTATTAAATGACTGCCTGCGTTTGGTAACCTCCCTGCGTGAGATTGTGGAACACAATAGCGAGGAGGCCGCAGAACTGTAGAGTTACATGCCATTGTTGTGTTATATGCCTATGTTAAATTTCCTGTTATATGCCTAGGTTACATTTTCAGCTGCATTACATGTGCGGTGCAGCCCAGCACATGGTAGAAATAAATTAATTTTGTTTGCTATTTCTCATAACGCACATCATACTTTGAAACAGGAAGATGTTCACTTTTGGGTACTGCAGAATAAAACTTATTCCTCTGGGAGAGGGTCTGTACAGGGCGAGTCGTGTTTTCCGTGGAGAACGGGCAGACGCACCTGACGACCCTGTAGATATCGAGGTGGCCACAACTATTACAGAAGCTGAAATTGTCTGGTGGTTGACCACGAGCTTTTCATTATTTAGTGCTATAGTAGATTTGTGCGAGGACGTTCAGATTACCCCAGAGCCATCACAAGATGAAGAACATGGAGAGTGACAGTAATAACGCTGATGTTGTGTTATAGTAGCCTTGCATTTGCGGTGATAATGTGCTAGTTTGAAATATTGATCTGAAGTATAATTTTGGTGAAGACCCTTGCTGATGTATGCAGTGACTGTCTTCCCGCGCGTGAACTTCAATAAAGATTGCTTTGACCCAGACCTTCTGGACTGTCTTGGTTTTGTACTCTCTACCAATTTCGAACCCTTAACAACATCTAAACTTTCTGAAGGTTTGAATATTATTTTCCTCCATTAAAACGAACATTGAGAGACTTTCATATTGAGATTCACATTCACTGTTTTTATCAGTTTGCTTTTCCTTTTTACTTGTCAAAACTGGATTTATTCTACTGTCATTACTTTATATTTTCTTTCCAAGGAGCCAGTCTTTCTTGTAATTTTAAAGTGGTCTGCAGCAATAGTTCTTCAGGCTTTCTGGAAGATTTTTCCCTCATTTTCAGTCCCATCCTTGTACCTGAACATTTTCAGACGAGAGAAAAACGCCCGAATGTTGTGTCAGTTTGACGAGGAGCTGAAACACGTTAGAATTGTTGATCTATTTTTCTCTAGCTAATTAATAGCAAAAAGAAACCAAACAAAACTGAAAAAATCTGTACTTGGATAGTATATTAGCAAATTTAGCAGGGAAAAACCTCTCGTATTCACATTATCTCACTGATAAATATCTATTAAAGACATTAAATATCCAAAACGTCCTTCATATTGGATATATGTCTTTAAATGTAAGGCACTTGGCTTTTACCCCACAAAGACTCAAACAGAATAATATATTTGATTCAAAGGGTGAGTCTCTGAAGCCCCGCTGACTCGCTTTCACCAACAGGAACTATTATCATGGGATCTAAGTTGGAGCCAAATTCATTGTCACAGGGATTAAAGTACGGATAGAGCTCCTCGGTAAAGAAACACTCAGTGAAAGAGTAAATAAGTGTTGCAGCCTCCGTGTCCCAAAATGATATTTGACCTCGGTCGTAATCCACAAAAACCCCGATCCGCTCCACTTTCCCAAAGTGTACCGGCTCATCCGGAGAGTTGAAGGTTTCAAACTTATTTTCCAGGAACCACATGGCCCACAGCCCACTACGCGAATCCCGACTGAGTGACCCTCTCCTCTGGACCGACGCAGCAGCCATGCCCAGACACCACTCGGTCTTCTGACCCACGTAAACCTCGAAGTAAAACTTGCGGGATGAGAAGCTTCTGTTTCCCAGAACTGCAAGATGCTCAGTGAACATGCTTGGGTTCGAGATTTGGTTTGCCCACCATCCTGAGCGCATGCTGTATCTTACTTGTTTCAAGTCGTCCGATATCATGAGCAGAGGATGAGCCGTGTCCGGATCCAGCAAGACGTTCACTTCGTACTGCTGCATATATCTGAGCGTGGCTTTATTTGACACGTCTGATCTGTCGCACAGTTTTTGTATGTCTGTGTTCATTTTGTTGAGCATTGTTCGCAGCTGGGAGACGGAGTTTTTCAAAGATTCGCCTACGTGTTGTATCTCCAGGTGTCGGTTAAAGCTGAGATTGGAAGGATCCATTGTTTGAGGCAGGACAGAGGAGCTTGGGTAGTGCTGGAGAAAATGGAGCTGATCTTTAGTCTGCTTTAGCTCAACCAGCTTCACACTTGTCAACTGCAGCTCTGTGATCTCCTTCTCCATATCACTAATTACCCCTCCTGCTTCTTGTTCTACAGTTTTTTGCTTCTCCTCGATGACCGCGATGAGCTCTGTCTGACTCTTCTGAATCTCAGACACCAGGTCTGTTAGGTCCTGCATGCCGCTGGCAGTCACCTTTTCAGTTTCTGTCTTGCTTAGCTTTACTGATTCCTTCACTTTCACAACGTTCTGGAGCCTTTCCTGGATCATCCGCTGCACTTTACCCTCAGTGTGCTCCAGCAGGTTCTTCTTCTCGTCGTACGCCCGCTCCACAGGAACAACAGAGTGCTCCTTGTGGCGGGAGCTGGAGCAGACGTCACACAGCAGAGCGCTGTCGTCTCTGCAGAACCACATCAGCAGCTTGTTATGTACCTCACAGATCCGCCCCTCTAGGCTCGCCACAGGTTCAATCAGCGTGTGCTTCTTCAGTCCAGGAGCAAGGTGATGAGGCGCCAGATGAACGTCGCAGTATGAAGTCTGACACTCCACACATGATTTAATTGCTTCTTGCGGCGTGTCGGTACAGATGCCACATAGCACCACAGCTCCAGGGCTGGCCTGCAGTGAATGAGCACTCCAGGTGTCAAAATCTTTAGCTTTAAGCGACAAGACGTTTGACGCGAGCTCTGAAATGAAAGTGTTGACCTTGAGATCCGGTCTTCTTTCAAAAGCGTGATTACAGACAGGACACCGACAGACTTGCGCATCTTTCCAGTAGGTTTCGATACACAACATGCAGAAGTTGTGTCCACATGGAGTGAAAACTGGGCGAGTGAAGACATCCAGGCAGATGGGACACAGAAACTGGTCCTCAGAGAAGAGACTGCTGCCAGATGCCATTTCTAAGAAAACAGACAAACACTATTAAATCTAGGCCAACATTCAGA
Source organism: Pelmatolapia mariae (assembly GCF_036321145.2). Lineage (NCBI taxonomy): Eukaryota > Metazoa > Chordata > Actinopteri > Cichliformes > Cichlidae > Pelmatolapia > Pelmatolapia mariae. Next base: position 9,943,103 of record NC_086234.1, read on the forward strand.
TTAGCTGCTTTAGCTAAAATAAGTTCATGAGCTGTTCTGGAGCTTTTAACAGCAGCTGTCACTGCATTTTTAGTGGAAGTTACATTTTTGCCAAACTCTTTAAAACAACCCCCGAGAGTTTACTTATATAAGCAAAAGGCTTATCTTTGCATTTAGTGCTGTAATTATTTAACGCTGACTTTAACCATTAAAGTTTAAACTCGAATGGCAGGTTTCACTCTGTTGTTTTCAGGCTGCAGAACAGGACGCGACCTGTGCGATCACCTTAATGAGCCTCAGTATTGCCCGGGGACAAATTTTTCCTGTTTCAGCCAGCATCGTCCTGATAACATTCAAATCAGTTCATAACCAGATAGTCTGCACTTAAACCACAGAGCAAATGTACCAAACTGCACCATCATCGAGACTCAGGATTAAATGGACCCATGCTTATAGACTGGGTTTTTAATAAACGCCATTCTTTCTCGTTTCATTTTCAAATTATGTATTTGCATTTTTTTGACCTGTTGCTATGTAGTAACTAGGCATTTTCCTGTATAAATAAAGATGATTTTATTGCTAACTTCATGAATCTTTATTAACTTAACCTTATGAATTTAAAGCCACTAACCCATATAAAAACAGCACCTGGCTGTGTAGATCTGAGCTGCAGAGCTCTAATAACATAACTACTGATGTTATTCACAAATAGACTGATTAGATGAGCGAATGTGAGAGCTCACTATATGGAGATGTGGGGTAACACATACCCACATAGCAGACAGGTCTGGCCTGAACCTGGTGTCAAGCCGGCACTGCTGGGTGGCTTCTGGCATGGGTAAGTGGTATGTCATCCAGATATTGGCCAGGCCTGGCGTAGATGGCAGTGTTTATGTGATGGCATGCCACATCTGGCCTGATTGTGGTTTGGTTTATGTGGCCCAGGCTCATAGAAAACAGGTCTTCCCCGGATCCGGCATCAAGCTGGCACTTTTGACTGACTGGTGTCATGGCAGGGTGTATGTCAACCAGATGTGGGCCAGGTCTGGCAATGATGGCACTATTTATGTTCCTATTTTCCTATTTTAGTTAGAAGACCCAAATGCCATGTTGCAATACTATACTGCTATGGTAGCCAACGTTTCAAATGTGGGTGTGACAGGTTTGTGAGTGTACACTTTATCCAAAACCAAGTGAGGGTTTACTCATGTTTACTACCGGGTAGCTGTAGCTCAAGCGGTAGAGCAGGTCACCTACTGACTGGAAGGTTAGTGGTTCGATCCCTGGCTCCTCCAGTCTGCATGTCAAGAGTGTGAGTGTGTATGAATGTAGTTATGAAGCACTCAGTTTAGAGGAAGCGTGTGATTGGGTGAATGTGGCATGTTGTATAGAGCACTTTGTGTAATCCGGGAGAGTAGAAATCGCTGTATAAGAATCAGTCCATTCACTGTCTGAACAGAGTTTTCTCATGTTACTTTTGCACTATTATGTTCCGGCACATGTTTTTATTACATGGCTTGATTAAGGTTCACATTAGGCTGACATCTGGGGCCAGAACTGAAACTGTTCTGGGCCAGCAAAGGACCACCAGTGTGTCTGCAACTGGCCTTGTGCGGGTCCATGTGTGGGCCACCTCTGGCAAACATGATCTGGGCCACCAAAGGGCCGTCATTCTTTGTGGTATGTGGGCCATGTGTAAGCACATTGTGTGGGCCAGATCCGGGCCATACCAGTTTTGCTATGTGGGTATAAAAGCACACTACAGTCACTATGCACAAAAAGTGCAGTAAGGGTAGTTAATAAGATCGGATATCTGGAACACACAAACTCATTATTTTTAAATTCAAAAATGTGGTAATTCACAGATCTGGTCAAATTTAAAACTGGTCAAATAATATTCAGAAGAAGAAATAATGTGTTACCAAAAATTTAAAAGTGTTCACAGACAGAGAGGGGAGCTACATTTTAAAAAACACAAAGCGAGGACAACAACGAGGAGCATGCGGTTAACAGTCTGTGGAGTGGTTTTGTGGAGTAATGTGGAGGAGGCTATACAAATATAAATCAGTTAAAAAAATTATATAAAACACCAATAAAGCACTATATGGAAGAGGTGGGGTGTTAAATATTTATATTAAGAATGACGTATTATAAAAAGCAATACTTTTGGATAGGTGTAGTTAAATAACTATAGATCAGTGTATAAAGGTGTATATGTTAATATAACACAGGACTGTGCATTTGATATTTATATAAGTATATTTATAGCATATATGTATATTTTAGATTGCATAATTAAAACAGATATATACGATGAATTAATAAGCGTGGGAATTAATACGAATTGAACTGGATAAGGCCAACATTTTTTTTCCATGTGAATGTGATGACTTCTACTGATTTATACTGACTTATATTGATTGATTGATTGTTTAATCTTGAGTCTCACTAAAAGGAGTTAGTAGCTATTAAAGATGATCGTAGTTGTGCATTAAGAGGAACTGCTCGTTTGATATCTTGAACGTCATTATTTATTTATTTATTTATTTTTAAATCCCATGCTATCATATTTGGAAGTTAGTTAATGCTTGCACTAGTTTGGGTGGATGGTTACCGAGCTTTCACTGTGATATTAAATAGGATGGTGATTTTGGCAACCAAACAACAGACTTGAAACAAAATGTACCTACTGGGGAAAATAAACAGCCGATTCCTTTTCTTCTTATATCTCAGTGCTGAATAGGGCAAACCCACCTGTCAATCAAAGGGCTTAAACCCCTTATAATCACGCTGGTCTACGTGTCCCTGGCTCTGCTAAAATTTTAAGAAATTCCGAGTGGGGTTAAAGTGTAAGTAAAATTGACTTTCACTTTCAGTCTGAGAAGACTAGCAGAAAGCATGATCTTAGCTGTTTCAGAGCAAAAGCTACTCCTAATCAAATAAAAGAGAATTAAAAAGGATTCAGAGTGTCAAATATATCAAATACTCACCTGGTTGTTGACATCAGAATTTCGTACACTGGTGAAGTCTTCTTATATCGCTGAACCGCGGCAGCTGTCTCACATTCTGCAGTTAGAAACGGTCACTTTCAGGATGCCTGTGAAGAAAAGTTATGTACACGGATTGTTGGCTTTGCAGTTGATGATGGAGTTGCGGTGATGGGCTGATGGGGAGGTTGCAACCACATTTCTGCGTTACATCATCTCTAATCTAACTGTCATTTAGTGCATCGTTCACATTTAGAACTTGTGGTCCATATGCTGTAAAACACATTAGAGAGCTGAGTCATTTTCACACATTTATTAGTTCGTTGATCTCAGCAAACGAACAAGTTTGCCTCCTTCTCAGTCTGAAGAGTCGCAGATATGGGTAAAAGAGGGTTTACAGATGACAGATTTCCTCTATGGGAAAAATATATGTCATTAAAGCAGAGAAAGAAGAAATCTGCTGTGACAAAATATCATATTTTGTGTTGTTTTGTAATTGGCACAGCTGGCCAAATAGCACAAAGTGAAAGAAGTCACAAACTAAACAGTCTGTGTTGCCTTGTTTTATTGGCTGACCAATGTGAGACTGGGAATATTACACATTTTAGTTTCACTTAGAAACTATGCAGCACAGTATACGCTGTTGTCATATGTTTAAGTTCTGAACTTCTATAGTTAAAATTCATAATTATTCTATAAACATTACATTGAGAATAGAATACATTTAAACATTTTCTAATAGGCTTAAAAATATACAGGACCACTCTGGTTTCTAAATTATTTTCATGGGAAAAGAAAAGCACACATCACACCCTGCTTATGATTCATATGTTTAAGCCTTTGAACAATTAGAAAAAAAGATGATTTACAAAAACTCCACGCCTTGTACAGCTGCCATGAATGGGGGAAATCATCTATAAGAACCAAATCTGTTTTTTCCCAGGCTGTACAAATGCTTTTTCTCCTGATGTAAGTTTAGGCATCTTAACATGCTCCTCTTTTAAAGCTAGCATCAACTGGCCACTAGAGGAAGTGTAGTTTCTAGCACTTCTATTAATGAACTCGGTTTTATCAACCTTTCCAGACTTGATTTGACACAGTGAGGCAATGAATGAGAGAAACCACTTTAACTATTACTCATTTGGCCAACTATGTGTGTACCATACAGGTATCATCCCACTCTGTCAGTAACCTTAAAATAGACTGGCAACTTCCTTGAACCTTATGCTATTGTTGGAGTCATAATCAGATAAACTACAAAAAAAAAAAAGGAAAAGAGAAGTTTTTTTCATATAAAATTAGTCCCACGTGGCCTTTGTATCCTTGGCATATGCAGCTGGAAAGTATGTTGTTATTGTTACTTTCACTTCTCATGCTTTCTGCCTTAAAAGCTGCAGTTCAGAGTTCACTACTGACACCGGAAACATGGTGAAACGTGGGAAATTCAACTCCGACATTTAGACAACAAATATCTTTAATCAGGAATATCACTAAAGAGATCATGTGATCATATTTTTGAGACAACAGCTGTGGCAACATTTCTCAGCTAAAAGGCTTCAACAGCAAAGAGGTTTATGACCATACAGCACATAAATAATACTAATGGCAGTAGCTATGTGTTATTAAGAAAGCTTAGGTTACTAGTGACTACTTACTTGTTGCTCCTTGTTGGTGTGGGAGTGAGAAGAATGAGTATGGCTCAGTTCCCTTTCTCCAGAAGTATTTTGCTTTTGGTTTCCTCGGTGTCAAATTTCCTTAAAGGGACAGGCACCCTTTTTCTTGCTGCTTGCTCCGCATTCAGGTTTTGAGTCCAGTATGAGGGTGATTTAAATTTTTTAATTCTTAAGGATACATTTGTGCTTTACTTCAGAATTACTTTTCCTCTTATCTGCCTGCAGTCTGTCTGTGTGTGTTTGTGTGTTGCAGTGTTGGTCACTCTACAGTGAAATCTATGGATGTGCGTTAGTGTGTGAGGTGAGCTTCAGGGTTGCAGGGCGGTGTGTGCTGAAGAGATAAGGGTTGGGGGTTGCTGATACACCGCCACCATTAATCATGGTTTAGTAGCCGCTTGGCCTCCGAAACCCCCGAAGCTTTGGTGCGGGAAAAGTACTGAAGTTCTTCAGACGAAGATGCAACGACTCAAGAGGAAAACACTCCTGTATCTGTAGAAAACAACATTCAGTCGAGCTCTTTCTTTGGTTTAGGGGGTTTCATACTTACAGATCAGCCAAAGTAAAACAAGAAAATACAGAAGAAAGTCAGGAAGAAATCAAAGAAAAAACAAATACACTCACTAGCCACTTTATTGGATGCAACTGCTATTCAACTACCTAATCAGCCAATCGCATAGCAGAAACTGCATTTAGGTTAACATGGTTAAGATGACCTGCTGAATTTCAATTCAGTATCAGAATTGAACAGAAAGGTGATTTAAGTGACTTAAATGTGCAGTGGTTGTTGGTGCCAGAGGGGCTTATCTGATTATTTCAGAAACTGCTGATGTACTCACAACTATTTCTAAGGTTGACAGAGAATTGTGTTACTGATGCAGGAGGAAAATGGCATAAACAGCAGTTCAGGATCCTGTTGTATCTAATATAAGTTAGATGGTAGGCTGATGTAAGCGCATTAGTGCTAAAAACTGCTCATTTCAGTCTGTTGCTAGGTGGTTGTTAGGCAACAAAAGGTGATATAGATAAGAACCTGCATGTAGCCCGAGTTGGCAGACAAAGGAACAAACAGACAGACAGACAGACATGTTGTGTATTATAGTTAACATTTTGTTGATATTTGTAATTAACTTGGCATAATTTTCACTGGGATTGTTTTATTTTTTCCTCTTAACTGTCTTCAGCTTGTTTGCTGTTGTGCTGTGAATAAAAAATTTAGTGACTGATTGTTTGTGCCACATTAAGCAGATGTTGATCTTTCACAGGAACGAGTTTGAGGTGCTGCTGCTGTGACAGAGTGGAAGAAAAAACAAAAAAATCATTAGCAAACATCCTGGATATCTGTACCAAAGTTCAGCCACCCTTCCCACATTTGCCACAGAAGCAAACGACTAATGCAATCAGCATAGGTTCATCCTCTGTTTAACATGTTATAGTTCAGACCAACATTCCAACAAATATGGAAATACATTTAAAAAGATCAAGTAACTAAAGTCAGAGATCCTATTTTCCACTCTACTTATATAAATCAGTCACCTTTTTAAGTGACTTTGCACCTCTGAGTGCGCTGTGCAGTGCCTGTATGTGCACCACTCTGCCCATTATATTCTTTAGCATGATTTCTTTTCATTAGCGCGTTCTGTGTGCGTTTTAATCAGCTGCAGCACAAAACCTGCTCTACATTTTGTGGCCTAATTTTGCTACACTTTGATGTCAGCAGTTTCTCTCTCAGACTGTCGAAGCTTCACTCACCCATTCCTCCCTCTCAGAGAAGATTACTGGCAGTATCTGGCCACCACCGTGTTAAATAAGGAGGTTCAGGGTCATGGAAATTTCCCCAGTTCACCATGGATCAGTGTGGTTGAATGCCTTAGAGGGGATCCTGCTGCAGTACTGGAGAATCATCCATGTAGGGTTTTATGTTAAGATATAATAAAGACACGGGGATAATGTGATTTGAATAAGACCCGTTTTACTCCCATTTCACCTCTCTTTTCCCAAACTATCTCTTTTATTCTCATTGTCCTCGCTGACCCAAATACCCGTCCTTTCATCCAAAACATCTCATTCTCTCATCTTCCTCAACATTTACTTACTCTCCTCTCCCTTTGGTGTGCAGTGCCTCTGTCATGCTCTGAGGGATTCACAGAACTGGGATACTACAACGGCACCGTGTCGCAGACGGACTCTGGTGCCCCCTGTCTGAAATGGACTGAGTTTCCAGACTATGTCATGCAGTACCCGGGCCGCGGCCTGGGTGACCACAACTACTGCAGGAACCCGGATCGCGAGTCCAACCCGTGGTGTTTCTTCCGACAGAACTCAGGAGCAATTGGCTGGGCCTACTGCGACTGCCACCAGGGTATATCCACAGATGCTCTGAACAGTTCATGCATGATTAAAAACAAGAGTTGACCTTTAAATGATTTCATTCCACATTTAGTGCTGTACTCATTCCCCCCCCCCAGCAGATTCAAATGAAACATTTGTTAGTTGTTGGTTAAGCTGTTCACAAGGTTTTCACACCAAAAAGAAGGGAAGATACTCTTTTATGTAAAAGATAATATCTGCAAAACAACTGCAACAATTCAAAATCCAAAGAAATTTGGTGTGTAAAGATACAATTCTATTGATACTTGGCATTCATGACTGATTAATGACTGAGCTGCAATAACGTGTCGACCCTTTATGCACAAGTTCCTTAAACTGCATTATTTTAAATGTCCAAAAGGGGAATGTGACGCTGTTTTTCATTTTATTTATTTTAGTAAACATTTTCCTGATGAGTTTATATTCTCAATACAAGTTTGAAGAGTTCTTTAAATCAGCAGGATGTTCATTTTGTAAATTGTGGCTCCAATTACAGTAAAACAGTCACAAACCGAACCCCAGTTCCTCTTGTAATGGAGAATAATTTCTAAATCTGGTTTCTGGCATGTAAAATCTAAACTTTCTATATCAGTATTACTCAATTTAAAATTAAGCCTCTGACTGGCTCAACAACCAATTTCTAAACTGATTAGAGTTCCAGGTATTTCAAATGTTACCAACATGGTCTTTCTATCAACTTAATGTATTTAATAGAATAACTGCTTTCAAATCCATGTGATTGTGGGGCTTTTAGTATTTATTTACACTCACCTGACACTGAGGGTCCCCCTTTTTTCCTTCACAACTGCTTCAGTTGTTTGTGGCTCAAATTCATCTAGATGTTGGAAACAATCCTCAGAGATGTTGGTACCTACTGACATGATAGCATCACATTAGTGATGTGAATCTCCTGTTCCACCACATTCCAAATGTGCTCAGTTGGACTGAGATCTGGTGACTGTGGACTCACTCAGTCAGTTCAAGAAACCAGTTTGAGAATATCTGATCTTTGTGACTCAGCACGTTATCCTGCTGGAATGCTTTCATGTTGTTTACAAAATGTTCTGACACTACCATGTGTGTGTTGCAGCAGAAATCAAGACTCATCAGACCAGGCAACTCAAATTGCCCACTTCTGGTGAGCCCATGCAAACTGTAGCCTCTGTTTCCTGTTCTTAGCTGACAGGAAGGACACACGGTGTTTTCTTCTTCTGCTGTAGTCCATCTGCGTCAAGGTTCTACATGTAGTATGTTCAGAGATGCTCTTCTGCATACCTTGGTTGTAATGAGTAGTAGCACGACAGAGGTCCATGCTTCTGCTCACTACATATTTTTTCTTTTTCAGACCAGTCTCTGTAAACCTTAGAGATGGTTGTGTGGGAAAATCCAAGTAGGTCAGCAGTTCCTCAAATACCAGCCTGTCTAATACCAACAACCATGCCACATTCAAAGTCACTAAAATCACATTTTATCCACTTTCTGTTGCTCAGTTTTAACTTCAACAGCATCATTTTGACTAAATACACTGAGTTGTTTCCACATGGTGTACCTAACAAAGTGTCTGGTGAGTTAATTTTATCTGATAAATGTAAATGCTTTTTTTTTTTTTAAACAGGCCACTGGTTTTGTGTCATCTTGCAAAAGTAGCCTGCTGGGAAAACAAGTTCAGTTTTGTATAGCTATATATTTGCTATGAAACAACAGACAGCCACAGATGATTACGAGCTGTTGGATGTACTGGAGGGATTAGCATTTGAAGAGACAGATATTCCCCTCTGGACAAACGAGTTTAAAGGATGACTGTCGGTTTTAGATACACCTGAAACCAAACTTCAAAGGAATGCTAATGTTTGTCTGCAGGATGTGTCAACAGACAAGTGCTTGATAAAGTGATGTAGAGGTGTTCAGTGCTGAATATTGAATCAAACAGTGGAGCTCTGCCAGAGATACGATCACAATCTAATAACTGAATCATAACAAACACCTTGATAAGCGGTTAACCTCACAGTATGTGTGATGCCTGTGAAGACGAGTTTGTGCTGGACTTATTTGGGTTATTATGTCAGAATTATGTTTATTATCTACTTGTGTTGCCATTGTGAATTTTTGAGTTTTCTGATCATTAAAATTTGTGTGTTTGTGATTTTAGGTGCTACACGTCTGGTTGGCAGCTCGATCTCTGGCAGCGGGCGAGTTGAGGTTTACCTGAACGGCCAGTGGGGAGCAGTGTGCGACTCTCACTGGACAGACCGGGATGCCAGTGTGATCTGCAGACAGCTGGGTCTGGGGTAGGTCAGATGAAACATCTGCTAAGAGTTACAGTGACGTGTGACTGATGTAAAAAGTTCATTCTCCCCGGTGACATTTCTATTTTCAGCGATATCGGCACAGCGTTGCAGCACTCTCAGTTCGGCTCGGGCTCTGGCCTATTTCACTATGAACGTCTGGGTTGCCGCGGTGATGAGAACACCCTGAGTAAGTGCCGGAGCAGGATGTTCGTCACTGGTGACTGTAGCCATGGAAACGAAGCAGCAGTGGTGTGCGCACCACCAGAAGGTCAGTGTGACTTCCACAATGTCGTGGCAAACGCACCTGAATGTTTCGGCCCATACATAAGAGGCACAGAGTGATTCGGTTCCAATAAAATGTGTGTGAGAGCATTCAAGGTGGATGCTGCTGGATCTCATGCCATCTTTTAAACTCCTCTCAGGCAGTGGCCCTCCTCTGCGACTGGTTGGAGGTGAGGAAGACTTCGAAGGTCGTGTGGAGGTGTTTCATGCAGGAAGGTGGGGCTCTATCTGCGATGACCAGTGGGACGACAGGGATGCAGAGGTGGTGTGCAGACAGCTCGGTTTTGGGTACGTTCACACCTCCACCACAACTAGATAAGAGATGTATGGTAACATTTTGATCTTTGTCCTAGTTTAAAGGTTACGTTGTGAGCCTCAGGCCACAGAGACACCTACTGTAGTAGGAGAGCCACAAATGTACAAATGAAGAAAGCAAACACTATGCCTGTTTTAAATTGGCTTTCTATCCCCTTTAAGGTCTTCTCCTTGTGCACTTCTGGACCAGGTCCAGAACTGCTTCTATTTATAGATCACTCCCTGTATGTCCTGTTCTCACCACCTGGCAAGTTGACCCGACTTTCATGTCAAGGATCGTCACCGGCTCGGTCTCTGCTCACGAATAAGAGGCCAAACAGTTTTCAGGGGATAAGTGTACTCCTAAAGTAGCAGGCAGCATAATGTGTACTGCGGTACCTGCAGAGTCTTTTATGTCTGTCACATGTTCTCAGCATGAACCTGGTCTCATTGGTAAAGAGAACCGGGTGCCACTGGCACTGCCTAAAGATGATGAGTGCTCATGCACCCCTCAAAGTCTGTTTGCGACAGTTAGGCTAGAAGAATGAACTTGAGTAGCCCGCTGCAGGTCCCTGTGTCGGTCTGACAGTGATCCTCCTGGTTGTACAATCGTACTCAAACAAAGAAGTAGATAACAGTTCAGCTGCTGGCTTGCCCTTCTATAGCCGTGCCCAGCTCTCCTCTTGTAACAGCCCGGAGACACAGCAGACCTTCCTGTGACGGGACTTATGGATACCCCAGCCTGAAGGAACTGGAGCATCTGTACAACACTCAGAGTGTAGTATTCTGTGGCCACCACCTGCAAAACCATTCTGTCATGAACCAAGGTTCATACACACAGAGTGGGGATCAAAAAGCAGACTCAAAACAAAATTCACAGGAACTATGTACAGATTTATTTCTCTAACATAAATGATCAGGAACAACCAAGGGAACGAGAATAAAACTCAAGCCGAGGAACTGAAATTCCCTGGGAAGCTGTGATTTGGACCGTGGGAAGCTGCAACAGAAAGGGGAACAATTACTTGTGTGCAGGAAAGGAGAGAGTCAAAACTAAACCAGAATTAGAATGCTGCGGCTTACAATCAGAGTCAGACCGTGGGGCTCGGATGGGAGGGTGTCCGTGGGAAAAAATCCAAGGAGGGAGAGATGGAGACTGAGGGAGTTCTCTTGCGCGCAAAACAGGCATGAGGATAGGCAGGAGATATCTTCAATTGCCAGACGGTGACCACTAAGAGTGACTAACGGACTGGCGTGGAGCAACCGTCCGCGCTGGGTGAAATAGTTCTCCAGTAATTGCCTCGGATGGAATACAGGTGCGATGCGACCCAGCCCGAAGGCGTGGCCACTGAGTCAACCCGAACACTACCTGTTCCCATGGACCATGACACATTCCCTTTTTGGGACAGTTGTTGCTGCCTCTCCAGTGCACCTGTTGTCAATTTTATTTGCGCTAAAGCAGATGAAATGGTTTCACAGTGGTTTATGGTTCCAAATCGAAAGATTGATATCCCTGAAGTTTAATTAACGTTGTGTATACTGTGATGTTTGTGTGTTCCCTTAATTTTTTGAACATGGTATATAAACATGGGGTTGTGTGCTGTGTATTGAACTCCCCCAGGGTCTCTGACTGCATTTAGATTACTGTAACTGCTTGATGCATCTTAATGGAGAAAGAGCAAGCGGCACATTGGAAATGCAGGATTTTTATTAGCTAAAATGTAAAATTTAAAACAAATGTATCACGCCACCTGCCCTAGATGCCCGATTTGGCTCCTTGTGACTTTGTCCTTAAAGTGTCGCCTTTTTGACTCAGTGGAGGAGATCCAGCACATATCCCAAGTGTGCAGGTTGTTGCAGGGCTGCTCAAGGAGACGACCTTCAGGGGGATAGCAGCCAAATGTAAATCCGGTCCACCTTATGCTTTTTATGTGTGGAGTTGCATAACTTTTTGACTGCACCTTTTGCTTTGGCAGGTGTGTATTTGTCTCTCTCTCAGTGGAAAGACTAATGGCACCACAATTACACAAGATTTGCAGGTTTGCAGTGTGGCAGCTGAAAATGACTGAATTGATGGGCCATTGTGGATGATACAAATATAGGGTACATTCAGCTGCCAGTAGCTTTAAAATCCAAAAAATGATTTAAAATTGAATTATTTATCAGATGCCGTTGAGTAAGCTGGAGATGTTCAGGATTCTCCAGCAGAGCAGATTACAGTTTGTCTCATCTTGAAAATACTTCCTCACACACAGAGTGTAAACCCTACGGAGAAGAAAGTGAACTTGTAGCTGCAAAGAGAAAGAACTTCCTCCATGTTTAACACGAGGTTGCATTTCATCTCCCGAAACACCGGGGGACGCCTCACCATCTGTGTTTCTGCCTGTAAATAATAGATGTCCTGACACTGATGCACAGGTTCCCACACAGCTGTGTACAGCTGTGCGCTGATGTGTTTTGACACGCAAAACAAAACGCGATTTGTTTTTCCCCACATGGATTGTATTTGTTTTTTGTTTCGCTCTGCAGTAGATAGAGAATATGTGTCAAACATTTAGACACTTTGCATGCTGGCACTAGCTAACACTCCTCCTCCCTGTGAACAAACAGCAGAGGAAGAAAAACTCAAATCTGTGACAATAATCAATTACAAGTAAGAGTTCTGCATTTAGTACTTTAATTGGAAGTGCAAGTTTTTAAATATAATGAGGAAAATGGAGAAGTAAAAACATTAAATGTAAGTAATGAATGAAAAACACAAGGTTTTACTTTTTTTTAACTGATTAAAAAAAGCAAATTATTACACTAATAAATAATTCACTAATGAATTGATGATTCATATGAAAGAAAATAAGAATTTTTTTTAAAAATTATATCTGAGAGGCTGTAATTACAAATGTTCAGTATACATTAACCACCCGTATTTGTATTTTGTTTATACAATGTTTATTTGTAAAATTTAAACAACACATGTTAACACGAGTGCATTTAAACAGAATGCAACTATACAGTGCATATAAAACGTTTAGCCACAGCTACCTTGCAGACCGTGTCCCTGGTTGGGCTTTTTAAAGACACAATATATCAATGCAAATATCAGATCAAACAGAAAACAGCAACAAAGACCACACAAGCCATAATTTTGCCTGTTAATTAAAATTTTTAAGATTTGATGGCAAAGTGTTCAGAATCTGTGCGCCTTTTAAAGTTTAAGAAGCTGTACTGAATAAATTTCACTTTATAAAATCATTTCTAGATAATTTCCAGCCCTTCCCCTGCTTCCCGTACTCTGATTCTTCCTATTTTTCCATATTTATAAATAACAAATAATTAGTTGATGGTTTTCCTGCACCATTTTGTAGTTTGATATGTTTTACTTTTCTTTTTAACAAACCTGCTGCATGCTATTTTTAGGTTAAACATCACTTTTAGCACAAGCAGAAACACAAAAGGGCTTTTTATAGCAAGCTGGGATTAAGAAGACATCACTAAAAAAAGCAGTTTATTATTTTGGATGATTTTATTTATTCAAAGAGCATCTTTAGAGTATTTTTTTTGTCGTAGTCGTGTTTTTCAGAGTTATATCCAGTAGACTGACAGATTTTGTGTTGATGAATCGTCCTCCTGGGAAAGCTGATCGTTTTGTGCGACACTGTGTAGCTTTATCAATGCCAAATTGTTGGGTCTAAACATGCGACCCTGCTGGAATCAGACCACGAGAGACTGCGAACAGAACACAAGATCCACTCGTACGTTTTACTTCCAAGGGGAGACTGCGCTCACAGAGCTAACACAAGCACACCTGTAGCCAACTCCAAAGCTCCAGTCTCCCCTCACAGCTTTTACTCCGTTACACAACCCCTCACTGTAAAACCCCTGTGGTGTATCGTAAAACCTAAGGCACTGTGTGTGCATGCATGTGCAAGCACGTGAGTGCGTGTGTGTGTGTGTATGTGTGTATGTGTCTCTGTAGATGTGACTTCCTGCCACACAATATATGCTTACAACTGTTCGACCATATTTCCTAGTTATCCAAAGGTCATCTCCCCTCACCTGTATATGGCTTAACCCCTTTAATGGTTCGCCATATACAAGCACAGGCGAGCCCCTAAATGGCAGGGAGCAACCATCCCTTACCAGATAAGGAAACCAGAAGCTTTAGATGGAATGTGCCTGCAGTTAAACATTATAGCTATAACGTCCTCCACCATCCTGCATGTGGGGGAGGAGAACAGAAGAATATCTAAACATGCAGTTTAAGACAAGGTTTACAAATTTAAGCACAACAATGACAACATTTAACAAATCACCCCAACACAAATGTTGTGGGACGACAGTTTTGTACTATTCACTGTTTGGCTGCCTGACAGCATTTTATCTGATCCCTTTGTTTAAGTAAAAACTGCCATCAATTTAGATGTTTCCCTCTGTCAGTTAACCTGATAAATAAAATGAGGTTTTGAGGTAATTGGTTTTTAACTATTTATTAATGGCCTATTTATTCTCAGGTCTGCCCTCTCTGCTCCTTAAGACAATATACTTATCTGATCTTAAGTAACCTTCTGGAAAAACCTTCTGTGTGTGTGTTTGTGTTGTAGCGGTGTGGCGAAAGCCTGGTCCTGGGCTCACTTCGGTCAGGGTTCAGGTCCCATCCTGCTGGATGCGGTGAAATGCACAGGAAACGAGCTGTTCCTGGATCAGTGTCCTCATGGCAACTGGGAGCAGCACAACTGTGACCACATGGAGGACGCTGGGGTCTCCTGCAGCCCTTATACAGGTACACGCACCCAAACACACACACATATACACAGTCACACATAGCAATTGTACACACTGATGAGCTTAAAGCTGCTATTTATAGCCGCCGGGCTCCGAACATCAATAAATCATTACTGCATAGAGCAGCAACATCCTGTTTGTGACAAGTAGGAACAGGATTTATGTGAGCTGAGCAGTAACATATCAATACATGTGACCAAACTCTGATCAATAATTAAGCCAAAAAAACACATTTTAATATTAATTTCAGATGTAGCATCTATAAAACAGAATCTTCCCTTTGAGAAAAGAGGATCAGATCTTTGCTTATAACCACAAAATGTTTCAGACGGTGTGGTGCGTCTGGTTGGAGGAGACAGTCCCTGGGAGGGCCGAGTCGAAGTGTTTCATAACGGTGACTGGGGGACGGTGTGTGATGACCACTGGACCCAGCAGCATGCAGAGGTGGTCTGCAGGCAGCTGGGTTACAGGTATGAACACAGTTTTAGTATTTTTGCATGCAGCTTTTTTCAGTGAAAATTGCAGCTGCACTTTTTGCACCCCAAGTTTGCCATAGTTACCACTTAGAAGACTGTTGTTTGCATTTTGAACACTTTATAAGTAGATGATAAACTCTTCTCCATCTCCAGGGGTCACGCTGAGGTCGTATCTGATGGGACGTTTGGCGAGGGCGTGGGCCTGATCCTCCTGGACGATGTCCAGTGCGAGGGATCTGAAACCTCGCTGCTGGATTGCCAACATGGGATCTGGGGACGGACCGACTGCTCCCACAGCGAGGACGTCGGTGTTCGCTGCAGAGGAAGGTCCGACGAGGGGACTAATGAGGTGCCGGTCATCGCACCTTCCACAGGTGAGTGATGGGGATGATTTCATGCGGTAGTTTAGGATGAATCAGCCGATTCGTTTTTTAAATTCTGAAACATTTTTAACTTTCAGGATAATTTTCCTCAGGATCCGTCCTTTACACACCTCTAATACATTCTGGTAGTGTCACATGATGTTTTTAAGTGAGAGGGAGTCAGGTAGACAAATACATTCCTGGGAAAATTTTCACTGCTGGATCCCTGCTTTGTGTTATGAGCATCTTTTGAGGCAAACATGTTTGTCACTCAAGGTTTTCCACTTTTTGTGATTCCATCACATCCTTCCTGATAGTTTCAGCAGTGTCCCACCAGGAATTGACAGATTCTGACATCTGTGAGACCTTATATTGAGGCGATGGCTGTTATTCTCTCAATAATAACTAATAAATGCTAAAAAAAAACTGCAAGGAAAACGTAGTCAGAAATGCATAGGAGGAATCTGTGGTACTGAACAGGCCAATCGGAGTAGTCACAGCTGTTTCAGGGGAGTTATTGCACACATACGACGCAGATTGAATGCAGAAGTTTAAACCAACTGTAAGTCATCATTTATATACAGCCTTTGTTGTGAACAACTTGAGACTACCGCCTTGCCGAAGGACATCACAGCAGCAGCACTCACCACTTAGATTTATTTCCCCAAACTGGCAAACCTCCAGAGCTCTCCTCCTCACCCTTTAAGCCACTCATACCCAGTGTTTGTATGGACAAAAATAAAGATCAGGTTTTAAAAATAATAACTTGAATTAAATTTACAAAGATATATTTCCTGTCTCAGAACATAATCACAATTTTAAAGAGTTTATTTTCTTTTTCATATAGTGGAAGAAATAAACCAGCTAAACCAGGAGTATCATTGCACCGCACTGCAGAAATTTGGTGGTGCTGAAATTTATTTTGCCACAAAAAGGCAAGATGTTGCTGCAGACCGCTGCTCGCATGCTGCCTGCCTTCCTTGTTTACACTGGTGTTTTTCTGTCCAAATGGTTTACATGTCACATGCTGACAGCTGTGAAAATAAAGCGATGTTACTGGCTCTGTTCTCCAGAGGTCCTGCTTCTCCTGTCGACACACACAGTCCATTAGAATGAGAACAGCGGCCGGATAAAGAGACACTGGATGACATTTAACACCGTCAGCGGACATACAGCTACCTCCGTCTCTGTAGATGCGCAGGCATGAATATGAATGAGCGTTGTTTTTCTTTTCTTTTTTTTTGGTTAGGTCCCCTGGTGCGTCTTGTGGGTGGCAGCAGCAGGAAGGAAGGTCGAGTCGAAGTGTATCTCCATGGTGACTGGGGAAGTATTTGCGACTCAGGCTGGAACGATCTGAACGCAGCCGTGGTGTGCAGACAGCTTGGACACAGGTTAATGTTTGTGTGGGTGAATGAGAGATGACAGTTTTAGTGAAAACAAAAACATACCATAAAGTCACATCTTCTTGAATATGTGTCATCCCCAGCGGTCGAGCGGTTGCAGCTGGAGGGTTCGGTCAGGGGAAAGGACCCGTCCACCTGGACCAGGTGAGGTGCACAGGGAAAGAGGAGTTCCTAGGCGAGTGTCCCTCTCTGGGCCAGAGCATCCAGGGCTGCAGACGAAGGGAGGATGCAGGGGTACGGTGTGACATCACGCCACGAGAATCAACGGCACAGATTAAGCCTGAAGAGCCGAGCTGTGGGCTGAGGAAGATGGCCGAGGAAGATGGCAAGAGGAGGAATCAGGGAGAGGAAAACATACTCAGGTAGAGGGAAAAAATCAGGTAAAATAGAATTAATGAAAATTTAAACCTGTTTTGCTTCACTTCTCAGACCATTTTCTCTAAAATATTCTCAAAAATATTCTCATTGGTGGCTTAACTGGATAGACAAATATATATATATATATTCAAAATATTTGGCTCACCTCCCAGTCCGCTGGATTATTCATGCAACCTGTGGCTTTCACAGAAATCACAGCATACAGCACATGCAGGACTTACAGGATTAATACTATTAAAAACGGGTTTTCTAAGATTCTTAGTTTATAATAATTTGTATGCAATTTATAAAAAGTAGAAAAAAGCTGATGGCTGAGTTGATCTCTTTCTATACATCCAGTTAGTAAATTTCATATAAGACACACTATTTAAATTGCTTTTGCCTGCCTGCAAGCTGCTTTGCAACCCACCTCCACCCCGGCTCCTCTTTTCCGTGGTGTGTCTGACTTGGACCTGCTGCTCCCAGAGCAGACATATGAAACGTTTGGCTAGCTGGTGAATCTTGCACAACTTTTCCTTCCGAGTTGGAAAACATCACATATTTTGTGGTTATTTTGGTTTGACTGACATTTATATGTTGAACAAAAGTTCATTTGAAAGGGCAAAAAGATCAAAAAGAGAAGCAGGAAGTAGTTTTGATCTGTTCGTTCTTCTTGCTCAGGACCACGTGGCCATGGCAGGTGTCTGTGTGGCTTCGGTCTCAGGAAGAAGACAGCAGTCCTCTCTGCAGTGGCACTCTGATCAGCCCCTGTTGGGCCCTGACATCTGCATACTGTGTCACCAGGTAAATCCAAAGCAATATTAATAAATTAGTTTCTACACTGCAGTGGAATCACTCAGCGTAGTAATACACAAGTGTAAATCACCCTTAAGTTGCTTCTGTCTCTCTCCTGAAGGTTTGGCGGCGATCCGTCCCGGTACGTGGTGATAGTTGGGGGGTCCGAGCGGCGCCTCACACCGGAGCAGGTGGTGGTTCACAGGAAGTTTAAGGGTCAGAGCGGTGGACACGATCTGGCTTTACTTAAGCTACCTAGCTCGAAGAATCACTGTCTGACCTTTGAGCCCAACACCAATGCAGCATGCCTTCCTGCCGCTGACACAGACTCAGGGGGAAGTACTCCATCTTCTTGTGTGGTCACGGTTACAGCTGGCTGGGCGGGTCCAGGTAGGCAGTTATATAAAGATAAAGTCTGAAAATATGTTTTAGATGAAACATCTGGGTGGAGAAGATCACCAGTTTGTGAGTAGTGTGTTTCAACACAGGTGCACAAATTTGCAGAAGTACAAGAATAACCTGGAATTGTGGAATTTTTGAGGTTTACTTTGACCAGTAAGTTTTATAGAGGGTGCTGGGCTACAAATCAGAAACACTTTCATTCTGAAAATCTGTTTAGTTACATCTGTAGTAACATCTTTAATGACAGTCTAACATTCAACAAACAAACGTATAGAACAGTGAAAATCAGCAAATCTTCACATCAGTATTTTATAGAGGACAGGATATAAATGAGAGAGCAGAGGAGCTGGACTAGTGTCAGGAGCAGGATCCCACCAACATGTGGCCGGATTGCTATGAAATTACTATGAAATTTAATACAGGTTTCCCTTTTCCAATGCAAACAAATCACAATGACATCGATGAGTTCCTAACTTTTCCTCTGGCGCCACCATGTGGTTAATATGTGCAGTGTTTGATGGAACTAGCCCTCAGTGGTACATGGATTAACAGGAAACTGCATTTCATTTCATTCCCTGTGATTTGATTTTGTTTAATTAACAGTGAAAGTGCTAATTGACCAATAGGAAAATAACTGTAAATGAGCCATGACTCTAAAGGTTCATTTGTATCTGTCGTCTGGTGAAGCCAGTTACAGCAGCTGCTTGAAAATGAAAAAGAATTGTCTCAGTTATCACATGCAGTAGAGCTAATTCATACCGACAAAAAAATTAGCAAAATGCACATCAATCATCAGGCTACGTAACACAAAAGGCAACGAAAAAACAGAAAACATGACACACGCACATCTAAGCCCTCCCACAAGATGAATTTTAATAACTCTGGAGATCCCATCACATTTCATCGTCTTTGTTCAAATACTTGTACAACAATGGCATTACCATCAGCTGCTTCTGTACTATCGGGTGCTAATTAGCAAAAGTTAGGGCTTACATTAGAATACTAACAAGGTAAACTAAACATGTAAGCTTGAGTCCCCCCCCCCCCCTCCCCCGCATAATCACGGCTTCACAGAGCTGCTGTAATCTTTCTAAAAATGCTCTAATTTGCAGACTTTTTCCAAAGCAGAAATATAAATGTTGGATAAAGCCATATTCAAAATTATTGTTTTATTTTGCTGCGACATTTCGAACTGAAGGCCTTCACAGAGTGATTACATTTTTATGATAACATGCAAAGAGGAAAATGTAACAATAATCTTGAATAACTGAAAAATTAAGGTACTGATCACAGAACAACATCAATTTTCAAGACCTTGTTTAAACAGATTGTCAGATTCTTACTATAAGGATCAGTAGTTCATACAATGAATGCCAACAACACCTTTATCCAACCGTAGTTAAAGCAGATGGGCTACAGCAGCAAAACCCAAAATTAGTAAAGTATTAGTATAATATTGTTATTATTAATTATTGAATTAGTGATATGTTGATGATTTTAAATACTTCTATATATTCCTCAGTAGCTTGATCTAAAATAATGCAATTAATCTGAGAAGTTATAAGTAACTAAAACGTTAAGTAAATGGAGTATGAAGTTGAATATTCACATTCAGAATGTGATGGAGTAAAATCAGAACGCAGCATAGTACAAGTACTTGAATAAATATACTCTGTAACATATGCTGGCTCTATCCATGCTCTCACCCAGTGGTTTTGGGGACTATAAGATTAATGGTACTCTGCTCCAGTTGCTTTGGTGGGGTGGGGGTTCAGGAAGGGTTGGTGCCACTCTATGCGACTCTTCTAGATACACCCCTGAAAGATAGTTGGAGATCAGAGATGAACATTAACCCAGCCGGGCAGAAAGATGACTTTATGTTCTGTTTCTAAAATCAGTTTATAAGTTATCGATTGCAGATGTGAGCATGCTCTGTTGGTACTCTCTCATGTGCTTAAACACAGCACTAATGAGTCCTTTGGTCTAACATGTTATACACCACGGCCCAAAATGAGTATAAAAACATATTTATACCTGTAGCATCGCCTTAATCAGCTGTTTGCTTTAGTATTTGTAATCCTGTTGTCTTTTCTCTCTTCTTCTAGACTCTGTTCTTGCTTCCTGGGTCCCTCTGATGTCGTCATGGCAATGTAAGAAGCGCTATGGCAACAGTTTCTCCAGTCACGGCACCCTGTGTGCTGGCAGTCCTCCAGACACCAGCCTCCTCCATGACAACAGTTGCCAGGGCAACTCTGGAGGCGGGTTAGTGTGTCAGGTGGAGACAGGTCGATGGATCCTCACTGGCGTTGTCGCCGGGGGTTACGGCTGCGCTGATCCCTCCTCACCTGCGCTCTACACGCGAGTCAGCCGCTTCAGGAGCTGGATCGACGAGGTCATCAACGTGCGAGCACGCCCGGAGGCTCCAAACGCACATATACAAGAAGATCTGCCACACAATGACATAACACACATGCACAGCGAGGGCAAAGATGTGTCCTTCCACACGCACGGCAAACACACACACGATCAGCAGCCATCAAATGAAATCAATGAGATTAAACACACACACTCTCATCATTCACACACCAAAAACACACACACAAGCCGGGCGGAGGACGCAAACACACAAATTCTGGTCTGATTGAGGCCGTGCCGTTGGCTTACCACCTGTGCCATGTGACCACCTGAGGAGGGTTAAAGGATGAGGAAAAGAAAAGAAAGATGCTCCCAAACTTCAGTCAGTGCAAACGGCCGTCTGTCAAATCTGAACTCAGTCTTCGTGAATCGCAGGTGTGTGCTGTGGGCAGGCTTTCCTGAGCTGTACGGGTCATTTGCGGTGCTCGACGTGTGAGTTTCAGCCCGTTTAGAGCGAAACAGGTCGACAGATTTATCAGCACGCCGATCAGGCCCTTTTACTGAAAATAAAAAAAAATCCGAATTGCATGTACTTTAAGGAATCTACTGCTCGCGTAAAATATTCCGGGGGGAAATTTTAAGACGGTCACACAAGAATCTATGCTAATTTCACCTATTTACATTGTGTGAGCTTAAGAAAAAGAGCAAAACATCAAGTACAAAGGCTGACCGACCATCACTGATGTCCCTTTGAGATGATTAATGTAGATAAACTCCAAACTCCTCACAGAAGGTGAGGCTCGTCCCACATTAGGTTTTTATAAAAATCCAGATGTGGCTTTCTTTTTCAAACAGGGCTTCTCTCTTCAGGCTGTTGTCTTATACCTTTACTGGTGAAAGTGCAGTTGTTCATTTGGACCCATGACTAAGCTACTTAACTCAGGACCATACCACTGATTTAGCAAGTTTTAGTGCATTTATTACAAATGAGGTCACTTTGCATTACACACGTTCTCCGTTAGCTTGTTTCTTATTTGGATAGATTAACCTTATTTGCCCCTTTTAAAGCGCTTATTAATGCCTTACTGAGCCAATCTCCTTGTAATCTCCTTTATCTTCCTTCCTTTCACCTCACCTCTCAACCAATCATGGTCTCTCCCTGATCCTGGTTGACCCGGAGGTCTCTTCCTGGTAAAATTGAGTTCTTCCTTCCCATTGTTGCCAACATTGTACTTACAGGGGACTGTCTGATCATTGTAGTAATTATTATTGTAAGTATTGCATCAACTGTTTGGGAATTATTAATACAAAGTTGCTGTACGATTGACTGACAAACAGTCTCATGACCAGATAGGGCAGTTCCCTAATTTTTCTATGATAAATTAAACAGATAAAAGATCCAAAGTTGATTTTAAGTGTTGACCCTGCATTTGGTAGCTGTTCACTGAAACACTTAAGGCACAAAGCAATGAAAGTGAAGGTGACCATCATTGGGCTGAAGAACCAAAATAAATCCATCAGAGAGATAGGAAAAACTTTAGGAATGGCCAAATCAGCAATCTGGGACATTCTGATTACACTCAAGAACAACAAGGCCAGATTAGGCTTTGCCAGAAAACAGAGGGACAGATGAAACCAAGATTAACTTGTGGCAGAATGATGGGAAGACAAATGTATGAAGAAGGAGAGAAACACTCATCAAGTTCTGTCAGAGCTTTGCACCGGAGGAAGCCAAGCATTTGGTGTTGTCCATAGGTTTTAGACTTCAGGCGGGGTTTTGATCCAAGAATTAAAAACAACCGCTATATTGAAAATAATGCTGGTTTGTCCAGTTAATATGTTTTAAAATGGCTGTAATTCCCAAACAGTTAATGGAATACTTTAGTAAAACCCCTTGAATTAAAGCTGAGTCTCTGCACTTCAACCACATATTGATTGCGTGATTGAAAATCCACTGCGATGGTGTGCAGAGGCAAAGAAAAAAAAATCTTATTGTCCAAATATTTATGGACAGACCTCTACCTTAACAAACTGATGTAGTGATAAAGTACAATCGTGCAAAGTAAGGAATTATTATGTGCTTCATCTTGATCATTGATATTTGCAGTAAGCTGCAAATATCACACAAACTTAGACTAACCCAATACAACCAATAGGAAATAAGAAAAACTGAAATACATATGAGAAATTTAATCATTGTGTGTTACATTATATGACAGAAATGTTTGAATTTTTCTATTATGCCAGAACCTGTAATAACAACAAAATGCATATTATTCTTGGTTAAATGAAATAAATTTTAAAAAATGGTTAAAATACAATTTTATAATAATGATAATGATTTTCTTTTGGCTGTGGCTAATGAGTTGTTAATTAATGTGATTTTTGTGCAATACAAAATCAAAATTCCTCACACTAAATGTCTTATCTGTAGATATTTTCTCAGAGTAGTTGAGGGGTAAACCAGGCCGCTCATCCTATGATAACAGCATAGAACAAACAGCTTCAGGAGTCTGCTCATTGATTTCTGATGTCTGAGCAGGAAAACAAAGGAAACGGTGGCTGAATGACAACAACTTTGTTTAGAAATAAGTCCACGGTTGCATTAAGTGTACTGGACTTGTTTAAAGAGCTAAAATGTGCAAAAACATTGGTATGGTCCTTTAAAATTGTACAGGACTCTCCTTTTAAAGCCATTGGAAGCTGACTGTTGGGTCATAAATATCTTTTTGTACTGGCTCTAGATAGATAAATAGACAGGTCCTCAGATAGACAGATAGCTAGCTGCTACTTCTGCATTTAGATAGTACGTGTTCTGCATTCATTCTTGACTGAATTAGATAGCCGAGCTGGTGAAGTTAAACGTTGTCTGATCTGTTGTTCTCTGAGCAGATGTGTGATCTGACCAGAAGATGGCGACATTGCTCTATTTTAACAGGGTCCATCAGGGACCCTGGTGGTTCTTTTTATACTGTTTATGCTGTAAGTGTATGGACTTGTGCTTAATATACTGTGAACCATTGTGTCGTGAAGCATCCTGTAACCTTCAACTCCAACATTTCTCCAAGCCTGTTGTTATAATCCTGTACATAAACTCAAGCCCTGCTACCACAGACTTGCTGTTTGACCATGCAGATCCTGTTGGTTCATGTAAATACTGTATGTCTCTGGCTGGGTGATGAGGGCGCAGACAGGCTAAAGGGTTTCAGATGTACTCTTGCTTTGCCTGTGTTAAACCCATCAGCTGCTCCTCAGTGTAATGTGCTGAATCATGGTTGAGTATTAAAAATGTGTACCTGCTGAGAACAAGTGAGTGTTGCTGTCGTCTCTGTTTTTAGCACTAGATATTTATTAATTAGCTTTCCTGAACTCTGTTTTCCCCATGTGGCAAGAAAACAAGAAAAGAGCTAAGAAATGCAGTTCCTCTAATGACCACTTGAGGCTCTGAAAGGGAGTGAATTAATATGTTTAGAACCTGAAACGGTGGTTTGGTTACTTTTATTGACTGTACTTTATTCTACACATGGGCACTTCTCACGCCAAGAAGAAAAGAAAAATGTGGTCCACATGCTAAATTTCAAATTGTAAAAAATCTAAACGAGTGGTTTTGTCCATCTTTTATTTACAGTCTATGTTTTCATGTCCATTAGATCAGCGGTCCTTAACCTTGTCTGACAATATTTTCACTGACTGACCTTTAAGGTGTCGCGGATAAATACAACAAAATAAAAGCAGTAACGGTACCAAAAAAGAAGATTTATTCATAACACACAAAGAGCCAGGGAAACCGAGTTAACGTTAAAAAAAAAATAACAATTAAAAGCCATGAACACCATCAATTTTACACCCGAGCCTCAACTTTGCGGCCCGGTACCAAATGACTGATGGACCGGTCCATGGCCCGCGGATGGGGACCGCTGCATTAGATTATATTGTCTCAACACTTTCCACTAAGAAATATTAAACTACAAAAACATCTTTCTGGTTTTCATCATCTTGGTTGGTTTCCATACTAGAAACATGGATTTTATAAACTGGGGGGAAAAAAAGTGGGAGATTGCTTACAAAACGTTTCTACCGTCCAAGTAATTGAAAAGTAAATCTGCTTAGCTGCTGCTCTCAGTCACCCATGAGCGCTGTTAATCTCTTCTTTTGTTGGAATGGGCTCCCCACTGAAATAAAAGGGGATCAGAGGATACCCTTGCTGGACTGGATTGACCAGACTATTGAAAACTGTAGAACAAGTGATTTATAACGAGTATAATTGAGATGGTTTTGTTGGGACAAGGCTAATTATTTATAAATCTGACTAATGATGCTAATGTTTTGAACAAGATGGGATGCGATTATTGGGATCCAAATTTGAATTTGGGCTGGGAATATTGGATTAACACTTTAATTAAAGTGTATAAAAAATCTTTGCTTTTTATCTTTCTTACTGTTTGTCTTCTTGTAACCTTTCCTTAATTTTCCCTTTATTCCTTTTATTTCAGACGTGGATGAAATAGTACAATTTATTCTCATTTAAGGGTACTTATACCACAATGCAAAAAACAAAACAAAAAAACAACTAGAAAAAAAAGGTAGTTTTATCTGACTTACAGTTCAAAATAATCCTTATTTAACTTGTACTGGGTCCTCTGCCTTAGCTCCTCTCCCTTTAAACTGCCTTTCTTTTGATTGGCTGCCCCTCACAAACAGCAGATGACCATATTAGGGACATCCCCTCCCTCTGATGTCATAGAAAGCCAATAATAGAAAAAAAAGTGTGAAATTGAGCATCTGAGCAGTCACATGTTTGATCCCATCCCACCATACCCCAAATGCACTCTGGTGGTTATAAAAGGATGGATATCTTTACTGTCTACATGTGTAAATGCATTGATGGGAGGATAAGATATCTGATCAGCAATCGGTCGATAATGTGTCAGATGAGTGTATATATGATCGAAAAAACAAAAAAAAAAAAAGAATTTTCCAAGTAACACAACTTAAATTGTCTGATAAATCTGTCAAATGTAAGAAATAAATGGTAAATATAAAAACATAAATAAATGATATAAATTTTCATCAATACTTTTGTATTCATACAGCCCTTTTTCATCCTCCTGGAGTTTCAACATTCAACATTTGCCTTCAAAGTGTTAATCACGTCTGCCTAAAACAGGGTCAGCAGCGGTAATACTGACACAAACACCAGAGCAAAAGTTCAGACAGATAATGATGAGCTATAGAGAAACAGCACACAGTGGTGCGTGCACACGGATAATTGCTGTGTCATTTTCTAATTTAAGCTTGCAGAGCACGTGTATGGGCTGCATTCATACCCTCAGGTGAGTGGATGCATCTGTGCGAGCCAGTGTTATGTGGGCCTTCGGTAGGATACAAGATAATATGTTAGTTCACCTTTAACTGAAAGATTAGAGCCAAGTTAATCTGGCTTATTCAGTGTGTTTGAGTATCAGGGCAAAGAAAACACGAGCTCGGAGATGAAAAACAAAAGCTGATATTGTTTTCCAGGAAGTAACATTGTGGTTTACGTAAGCTTGCCGCCATGGCTTCCTGCAGCAGTCTCTGGTGTGAAGAACAGTTTCAGTGCTCAACCTCTGAGGTCTTCACTGAGCCCATGTCTGTTGCAATGTTTCCTCAACTTCTGTGAGGCCTGCTGGGACAATAATGACCACTGCTAGTTTGCAAACTGCAAGCAGGTCTCGGATCAGTTTAAAGGAATAAAAGAAAGAAGCACAGACAAACCTGCCACAGTGGATGGAGGTGAAGCCTGCGAGAGCTGCACTTTTACAGAATTTCTCCTTGAACGCCTGACATCTTTGTATGAGAGTCACCTGGAGCCTCCACAGGGTTGAAGGCCTGAAGAGAAAGACATGCTGTGCAATCTTAAGGTCACTGTGGACCACAGGTTGCACAAGAATCGCAGCCCTCTTCTGGACTTGCTTAGCAGGACGGAGCGTGTTTGCACTCATTCTAGACTTTGAATGAAGAACTCAACCCATATTTACCCTGTAGCACAGATCCTATGGCTATAATCCTTGTAAAAACTTAATATCAAGATATGTATTGTACACATTAACAGGATTAAGGTTCAAAAGTGGGCATTTCAGTCCTGTCAGACTTAAGGTAATATGTTCAGATGTTCAAACACTTTATGTTTTAGTAGACTTACATTGTGGTGTGGCTCATCTACACAAGAATAAACACCTGAGAAGATATACAGTATCGGGGTGCTGTGTGCAGGAATAACGCAAAATAAACTGCAATGCTGATGCTCATGGTTGCATGATGAAATGGTCTGATGCGTTGTTAACAGTTTTTGGGCTTCAAGGACTTTTGTAAAAGCTTTATGAGACAAAAGATCTGGAGTGAAAAGTGTTAAGATACCGAATTTATTCTAACACACATACAACACCCCCCCCCTCCCCCCTCTTAGCTGTGCTGTTTCCTGTGATAGCCTTTGAAACTTTGCTTTTTCTACTGCCAGAGACACTGAAATCTAAAAGAGAACTCTGCAACAGCAAAGACAGTGGTACAAGTTTAACTTTTAGGGGTTAAAAAGAGTTTAAAAACATTATTTTGGGGTGAAGTCAGCAAACCTTTTAAGTGGTTTTTGTCAAATTTCAGTTTTTATGTCCCTGTAACTGTCCCCAGTAAATGCTCCGAGGTGTTATAAGATGGCTGGATTTTGGGCACAAAACATCGATGGACTTTAAAAGCATTTTGAACTTTTTGATGTGCTGACTTTTGGGACTTGCAGCTGTCAGTGAGCACACATATTTCACCTGGACACTTGATGTTGAAAGCTGGGACATTTGCTCTTTTCTCACCATTATTTTTAAAACTTATATTTTAAAACGTTTCCAGTTTTGTAAACTAACCAAATAAACTCACAGTGGATAGAATCTGTGGGCTGTATCTATGAGTCACTGGTGAGTTTCTAGTGGTAGTGACATCGGTGGTTACCACCTTAGGCTGAGGGATTTTGTTTGTGCGAGGCTGACAACAACCGAAATGGGTGGAGCGGGTTTGTGGACTGGATACCGGCACGCCTTGGTGGAAAATGTGTGATTTTATATGATGTTTTTTAAGTAGTTACAAGCATTTTCCAGGATCACCTTGCCACAAAAGCTGAGCATGATTGAAAAGACTTTTACAAACTCTGAGATGAAAGAATGAAAGACGGGGAAAAGTCCTTTAAGACCTCAGCAAAGTCAAAAGTAATTTACATTCAGGAGACTTGTTCTGGCTTTTCTCCTAATTTCATTGGCACTAAAAAGTCAGAGGTCAGAGAGAGCTAACAAGACACATTCCCTCCAGAGTTCCTCCCTTTCTGTGTCTTTGATAAAGTAAGTATAAGTGTGGAAGTTAACCAACTGCAGAGCTCTTCTCATTAATCACACAGAAAGCAAAGGAACCAGGGGGAGCTGTCCTACATCCCAGATTCACACACACACAAGCCAGACCCTTAAAATAACCGGGACCATCATAAATAACAGCACAAAACCTTTTTAAATGAAGCTGAAGCATTACTCAACACTTCAGTGTTCGGCTCAAATAAGACCACTGGAAAATGGTAAAGGCTGAAGTGGTGAGAAGGGAAGATGCACGAGCAACTGAGCAGCGATTGCTTTAGTCTGTATGTATGTTAATGGCCTGCAGGCTTTGCAGTGTTACTCGGGGCTTAATCTGAATTCGTGATGCGATGACAGTCCTGTTCAGAGGGCAAATATTATGCCAGCTGTTGTTGCTCAGTGCATCCTGCCAACCAGTGACACACAACCTACTGCCAGTTTGTTTAACTCTGCTCTAATCAAAATCTTCCTCCTGCAGCAAGCCAGTGTCTCCTCTAACATCGCCTGGGACAAACTAGTATCCTTCCTAAAATTCCCCAAAAGCGAGTATGGGAGCAGAGATTTTCAGCATAACTAATCAATGTTGCAGTGTTACATAATCTGCAAAGTGTGTTACATCTCTATTAGCGCCAAATTTGGTGATTTCAGGACAAGTATGAGCGACCATGGTGACAGAAAGCACACTGGGTAAACACAAAGGGTTTTTGGCAGGTTCCTCTGTCTGGGAATGGATGGAGTGCAAGCGATGGATACCTTTCTGCTAAGATTTTTTTTCTTTTTAAGAAAAAGGACAAAAATGTTTTCATATGACAGTGGCTTTCACGAAGTTAAAAAAAAATAGCAACAAAAAAGAATCTAAGTTGAATTGAATGAAAAACAGGTCAGCACTGTAGTATTATTATCCTCCGGGACCCACTGGGGCCAATGCAAACCAATGCATTTTAGCACATTACACCTGGTCAAGACAACCTGCTGAAGTCCAAACTGACCATCAGAAAGGAAAAGAAAGGATTTAAGTGGTCCACCCTGATCTGCTTTTCTGTGATTTTCCCCACACAACCATCTTTAGGTTTACAAATAACAGTCTGATTAAAAAAGAAACTATTCAGTGTGTGGCAACTCTCTTGGTGAAAACGCCTGTTGATCTCAGAGGAGAATGGCCAGATTAGACACAAACCACTCATTCCAACCAAGGTACGCAGAGGAGTGTCTCTGGACGTACAACACATCAAACGTTTATTAAAGCACATGGGCTACAGCAGCAAAGATCACACCGGCTGCCAGTCGTGTCAGCTAAAACAAAACAGGAAGCTGAGGCTACAAGTTGCACTGAATTGCCAAAATTGGGCAACAGAAGACTGATCTGTGTGGTCTGAAAAGTCTCTTCGGCTGTAATACTTGAATGGTAGGGTCAGAATTTGGTGTAAAAATTGGATCCATCCTAATTTGTACTTATAGTTCAGGCTGGTGTTGGTGTAGTGTGCACTGTTTAGCACACTTTTGGGGGCTTTAATACCAATGAAGCATTGTTTAAATACCGAAGAATACCCCACGTCCATCCCTTTGACCTCAGTGTTGCCTTCTTCTGATGGCTGCTTCCAGCAGGATAACATGTCATGTCAGAAAGCTTTGATCATCTCAAATTGACTTCTTGAACATGACAGCGAGTTCACTGTACTCAAAAAGCCTCCAGTCACCAGAATCGTCATGGATGTGCAGCAGCTGTGTGATGCTGTCATGTCAAGATGGACCAAAATCTAAGAGGAATGTTTGCCACAAAGGACAGGAATCCAACTGTACTGATGACAGATGAGTGCATCATGAGTGCATCATATTGACATCGGCTTGTGTTGAAGCACTCTGTGACAATCCTCGCGACAATAAATGACTCTGAAGACAAACCAGTGCTGAAATAGTATTTTTATTAAATACTTTCAAGATCCAAGTTCGAAGAATAACAAAGCTATGATGAAGACCAACTAACACTCAGACAAACACTTGATAGTCGTCAATTCATGGTTGTATTTCATTGTACATCATGATCATGCAAAAAAACTCCAGCATCCATGTGAAGGCTGGGGAGAAAGCGCAGCCCAATATTATATCATTACAACGCAGGGAAAACATCGAGGGCCTCATACCAAGCTACGGCTCCTGAATCTATTTTTTTTTCTTTAAATTTTGCTTTTTTTTCAAATATTTTTCATGTCACCTATTAAACATTCTGGATGGAGGAAATTCATATTTCAAAAGATGCAAATATCATATATTAACACTAGCTCCATCCGTATTCAGGTAGGTACATGGTAGAAATGTGTAACTGAAACATGCATATAACTAGGTCTTCCCGCTCTGCTTCGTGACATGTGTAGGTCCCAAAAACCTGCACGCCCACACCAGAACTTTCTCAAAACTCCTCCCGACTGAGCAGGCACGATTTAAAACCACCAAGGGTAGATTAGATAAATAAATAATTTAGTCCTGATCAATATCTATCATTTCATTTTGTCTTTACTGCTTCCCTCTTTTCCCTTTTTTTTTTAAAAATTCCTGTGTGCGAGGGACAGTGCAGAACTCCAGCTTGGCAGATCGGCAAATTACCAAAACGACAAAGTTAACAGCAACAACAACGAAAGAACTCAAACCAGTAACACGGAAACAACAGAGAGAGAGAGAGAGAGAGAGAGAGAGAGGTACAAATAAACATCTCAAGAGCAGAGTCTGAACACAGAGGGAGGGGGAGGCGGACACCTTGCAGGTTAGGGGGCGGGGACGGTTTCGGATACAACTGTCGCACATGGATGGAGACGATTAAGCAGCACGGCGAGGGCGGCGCCGATGGTTGCAGCAGCGGTGTGGATATGTTACACAGCTTAAAAACACCACCAGGCGTGCGCGTGTGCATAATATGATATGAAAAGATGGCTCACAGCATTGTGGGATCAGGACTAAGGACACTATTATGAAGGTCTTCATATCTAAATATGCATCTATTAGGCTGAATTTAGGGGGAGGGGTGCTCAAACTACTTTTCAACCGGTTATTTCTTTTATTTTTATTCCCCGTCTCAAAAAAACAACAAAAAAACCCCCCAAAAAAACCCCAAACAAAAAACAGTCGTACGGCCATGGATCTAAAGCTGGTAGCCTACACAAGCGTGTGTATTCATGTTTGTCGTGATCGGTTGGAGAATTTAAATTACAGGGGAAAAAAAAACCCAACAACAAATGTTGCTCCTAATCTACTCGGGGAGGTCACAGAGGTCATGGGGTGATTCCCACTGCCCAAGTGCACAGGATGAGTGTCTCTTAGATACATGTACATATATTACACTTTTCTACATATATCTATACATACACTGTATTTACACAGTGATCATAAACAAACCAGGGCCTTGCAGAAAGCAGAGAAACAGCGTGGGAGGGAAGGTTAAAAAAGAAAGTGGTTAAAAGAGAGAAGAGAGGCGGGAAGGGATTAATGAGGGAGAGGCGGCAGCAGCAGCCCACTCTCTCCATCCACTGCATATAGACACAACAGAACCTGCTAGCAGCTAAGGTTAGCTTTAAATTTGCACAATAAAAATCCCTCATTTTTAAAAACCAAAAAACAACAAAAACTCAGCTGCTTTAAAAAGGAGCCAGAAAACATAATGAAGCGAAAAGGCTCCGGTTATTCACAGGAACGCAAAAGGGATCAGGACGCTAAAACTGCAACAGAACACATACACCCCCCCCCGATTCAGACATTCCCAGCCCACATTCCCACCCCCACAATAACACAGTTTCCGTTCTGGCGAAAAAACAAACAAACAAACAAAATAATAATAAAACAAGCACACAAACACGTAAAAAGCCTAAAGTTCTACACTTTGGTGCGTCATGTTTTTGATATCAAGTTTCTCTGGTCATCGACTGTCTGACTGAGCCAACCTGATTTGTTTTTCCCTCTTTAATTCAGTGGGGGAAATAACATAAACTAAAGATCTCCCTACATCTTAACAGCAACAGTCCAGGTAGTGAGCAGTTTCTACCCAGTAATCCCTAATGTGACCAAAATCTCAGCTGCTAACTTGACACTCCTCCCTGTTCCTCCGTTATTAGATAGTGAATATAAATGCTTGGTTGGGTTTTGGTGGTTTTTCTGGTACATCTAGTCATAATTTACACAGTATATTCATAACTCATACTCATAAACTGTCACAAGTTCAACTGTAAATCCTCTGCTCCCCCAGGACGTCTCATCTCGCGCGGGCAGAAAAAAGATGGCTGCCAGGGGAGGGACAGAGGGCAAAGACGCGCCCTCCAATCAGGCGCCAGATGCATGCATCATCCCATGGGGGCGGAGTCTTGTGTTCAGCCAGCCCCCAGCAGGTCAAAGGAGGGACAGGATTGGTTGGTATCGTGGAGAGGGATGCGATCTCGCCCGGCCGGGCTCCTGGCACTAGCCAATCCACGCAGAGGACGGACCTCTTAAACACGCTCGCTGAAAAAACACTGCCCCCCAAAACACACACTCCAGTAGACTGGAGGCTCAGGACCACTGGGAGAGGAGAGGAGAGGAGAGGAGAGGAGAGGTTGGTACCACAGCTGGAATCATCAGAATGTAAACAGTTCCAAGAATAGTTTGAGTTTATTGCTGGTTCTTATTTTTGTCGTTTCACTAAGTTTGTGTTGGTGTTTTTCTTACAGCATCACAGTCAGTGCTGCTCCAGGACCATCACTGAAATGAACCAATCACATTTTTGCAACCTAGGGATGGCAGGTGTGTCTTCAAGGCTTTCTGCCAGAAAGGCTTTTCTTTAATTTAAGTTCTTACTCCTGTCAAAGCATCTGATTTACTGGAAACCATCTTCGCCTAAATCTAACCCAGATTTCTCTTCTTTTTGCTTAAATTTGATCAGATTTGCCATTTTGGTGGCGCAGCAGTTATCACTGTTGCCTCACAGCAGACAGTCCTGTGTTTGGACCTTGGTAGGGCCCTTTAGCGTGGAGTTAGACTGGAGGCTTGTGCTAGTTTATGCTAGTTTTCTCCAGGAGTTTCAGCTTTTCCTGTCACTGCCCATCTGTGGCCAGATTCTTGATCTCAAGAGTTTGTCCACAGATGGGCAGGAAAACGGCCACAGATAACGGTTGACGATTAAAAAAAATAAATAAATAAAAAATTGAATAATAGTCCAACAAGTCCTTCCATCATCATCACTTCCTTTTTTCCTATCTTCCTTCCCAATTCTTCCCAAAACTTCATTTCTACCTTCTTTTCATCTTTCATCCCTACCAGTTTTCCTTCTTTCCTTCCCTTCTAACCTTTTCTCCTTTCCTTCCATCCCATGACACCAAACCAAGCCTTATTTAAGCCAGTTGAAATAGTCCATGAAGCACCATTAATTTGAAGTTGAGGAAACAACACCAACCTGGTGATATCAGATACACTAAATAAAGTCACATTAGGGAAAAAAAACGACAAGATTAAAATGATCAAGGGTCCAGGGGTAGTTTTAGGGGGCATTTTTGGTCTGCCTGCAGCACAGATTCCCAGCTGGATGTGGCTACTGGGATGTCTCAACATTATTAAAAATATTTAAAAATAAAAAATTTAAATATTTAAAACTGTCTCTCGTGGACTATTTAGACTTTTCTGTAACCGATCATGTTTAACCCAGTAAAGCAGAAACCAAAAAAACTCTTGTGAGGAGTAAGGATGTGTACCTGATCACTGTAGTGGTGCAGCAGGCGCTCCCGAGCAGTGGAAGTGGACGTTAAGCCACTTGCCATCGCGGCGATGCCACACTCTGGTCTCCTCTGATTGGCTGGAACGGGGGCGGCCGGTGGAATCCACGAACTGTGTGAGCCGGATGTAGGCGATGCACGCGGCGTCCTCGCCGATCAGGTGCACGTGTGGGTTGAGCAGGGTGGTATGCACGGGCTTGCTGTTTTTGCTCAACACTGCACAAAGTGGAAGAAATGTCCATGGTCAGCAGCGACCTCCAAGCATGACAAATGAGCTGCAGTTCCTTCAATCCATAATCGGGTCGTACCTGAAGTTTCCTCACGTTAAAAGGTGAAACAACCATATTTAAGCCTGGCATAAATTGGTGTGTATAGCTGATTTCCCCTTCATTTTTTAATGTAAACAGTGAAATCACCCATTAGTATTTATTAGGACGTAAACTGTAAATATTAAGGGCTTGGCTCACTGAAACTATTCAAGTCACTGAGGTGGACCTCTCGATTGAGTCTTTTATGTTACAGTATGCCATTTACGTGTATGTCACAGTTTTCTGTGTTGATGTGATGCAACAGTCCATGAATGCACCATGCTAACAAAGCTTAGCCCTTCACCTTCTCATGCATACATGATTTCAGTGTGGCTGTGTTCATATTTCACTTACAGTCTATGGATCACAGTCCTCACTGGATACAGAGACACCACAGGATTAACTCACACTGACGGCCAAGCAAAAATACTCTTTGACTCTTTGACATTCACTGGGAACAATTCAGCTATTACTGGAAGAACATCTCGTCCCATAAACTGTGCAGTTAGCAGACATGCCAGCTTTACCTGTAGGAGCCTACAGTGTACCTCACTACATGCTTTAATGCCTGATACTAATACTGTATAGTGCATTCTTCTGTTATTTGTTTGTTTGCTTGATTAAAAAAAAGGCTGAAACGTGTTGGTCAAGTAATACTACAAGAGTTGTCGTAGCTTTGAATTCTTGAGATCATTGTTCTTTTTTTTATGCACTTTTATTTATTTTTATATTTAAATCCCTAAAATAAAGATTTTAATAATCACAACCATTTTTGACAGATATTCGTCTTAACTAAGGGCTGAACACTAGTTCAGGCTGTGGATTGACAGAAAAATGAGGGACTGGATGTGTACCATCATCACGGTTACATTTTCCTGGCTAAATCAGGAATCTTTTCCTTTTTTTTTTTTTTTTAACTTTTTTTTTTTTTAATTTATTGGACATAACTGGGTTTACAACCAATTTGAAGGGGCAACCAAAGCTGTATGCGTTGAGCATATTTTCTTTAAATAATGAAATAATGATAAGTTGCAGTTATAAATAGTCCAATAGTGGAGTTTATCCACACTGCCAACTATTCTTGCTATTTCCTAACTTGCCTGGTATTTCAAACCGCTTAAAATAAACGGTATATTATGCAAGTAAAGAAGAAGACTCACAGTTTTCAAAGTAGAATTTGTGAAAGTCCATTCCCTCCACCAGGTTTCCCAGAGCCTCGGGTTCAAAAGAGGTGAGTCCAGGATCACAAATCCTCCTGAACATAAAAAAACAAAAACAAGATGAGCCTGTTACCAAATTGCACTCGTTTCCACTCACAGAAAGCATCTGCTGCTTTTCACTTTTACACACAGTTGTACTCACGTGTAGGCATCAAAATCTCCATTGTTGATTGCTTCAATCAGCTGCTCCGTAATCTTGATGATCTCCTGTTTACGAGCTGCAGACAGAACAAGAGACAGAAAGAGGCAAACAGATGGCAGCTGGTGAGATGCCAGTTGGAAGGTGAGACAATAACAGTGTGGTGGGTTTCTGCACAATGACATTTTGTCTCGTCGCTTCAGCTCCTGCCTTCCTTCACGCGCTCTTCCTCTGCGGCTACGGCTCGAGTCCCCTCTTTAACCTGGTCGCCCGGATCCAAAAGCTGCCTCGTCACCGGAGCTCGACCCCCATCACTGTCTCTCGCTCAGCTTCTCGCCTTTGCTACGACACAACAACTGACTGAACACGACTCTCCGCTGTGAGCACACACTGCCAACCAAACAGAAGCAACAACTCTGCTAGTAGAGATCACAGCCTTCCTCACTCGAGGCCCACTTAGCTTTCTCCTGCTATGACCAACTGTTGAGATGCACAAGTGAGCAAACTTGCCAGACTTTGACGGTTTTATTCCCTCAGCTATTCCATGAACTGATTAACAGTAACAGTCTGATCAACTTCAATCCCTTTCCTCTTTCTGAAACCCCCTTTCACACCCAGGTTTCTTTATATGAAAGAAACTGGTCCACACCAAACAAGCCATAACCTACAAGTTTACCATTTATTTATGCTAGTTGTTATTCAGTGTAAAGTGCCTCTCACACTTTTAAAGTAACCGTAAAACCAAATGAAGAGATTACACGTGGTACAACCCTCCTCTCCACAAAATCAATCAAGCGATATTTTCTTCTAGTCAACAAATTCTATAAAAAACACTAAAACCGGCAATAAATCGAGAGCACTGCATTTTATTCTGTGCCTTAAGAGCTCTACTGATTTCTAAACACATCAGTGAACCACACTGATGGGTCAGATGACATGCTTGGTTATTAAAATCAGCATGAGCGCTACAGCTTATCTTGACTCGTGTAGTTGTTAAGTTGTTCCTTCTACTTTTAAGATGAAAAGCAGAAACAATACAGATGCTCCAAAGATGTTTTATTTCATTACTCAGAGCACTTAAACAACAAATATCAATGGTTTCCAGTAAATAATCGCTAAACATCCTTTCACTTGCATTGTCAGGATTACTGCTACTCTTCAGTATTACAGTATTATCTAGGTCATTTTATGTTAGTAGTTCATAAAAACTTTGTCGCATGCCCCACTTTAGGAGAAAAAAAAAGTTCACACCTCAAAAACCACAATTTCTGTTACTAATGATGTAAAAAGTGAAATAAAGATCAGCACGACAGACACTCGGGAAATTCACATTTATTTTTGCTGTGAAAAATAAAATCATATTCATTCATCTTATTCATTTTCCATGTTTTTCTCCTCATCTATGGTGCACCCACATAATTTGAAAATCACTGCCATATCTAATGGCTGCCTATTACGATTTCAGAGATTATTACTAAGAAATTGTAGTTTAATAATACAATTTGCTATAAAAGTTCTTGCCATCTACTACTGGTGTAAATGATCTGGCATGTTTCTATGCATGTGACGTTAAAGACAGCTTTCTGACGCGATTCACTGAATTAAGGGGACATTAACGTAATTTTTTTTCCACCTGACAAGTTGTATCATTACTTCAATAATAAGGCATGAACACACCTTTAATCACACACACCATCTGGCTGCCTGAAATACTCAGAAGGGCAACAAAACCAGAATAACCTCTTTCTTTCAGCTGCTCCCTTTAGGCGTCGCCACAGCAGATTAACTGCCTCCATCTCACACTATGGTTAAAAGTTAAACCAGCTCTCTGCATGTATTCCTTCACTACATCCATGAAACTCCCCTGCAGCTTCCTCTTTACCTTCTTCCTGGCAGCTCCATCCATTCTCCAATATATATCCACCATCACTCTTCTGCACATGTCCAATCCATTTCAGGCTTGCCTCTCTAACTTCATTTCCAAACAGCTCAGTCCCTCTGACGTCCTCATTTCTAATCTTGTCCATTCTAGTCACTCGCAATGAAAATCTTAGCATCTTCAGCTCTGCCTCCTCTCTTTTTGTTAGTGTCACCCTCTCCAAGCCACACATTATAGCAGGTCTCACTATCAACTTTGGAAATCTTCTCTTTTACTCTTGCTGTCATTGTTTTGTTGCAAATCAGGCTTTACTTCGGATTTTTGACCCAGGTGTTTAAGCTCATCGGCCTTCACTACTTCAACATGGTACTTAAATCAAGACAAGTCAACTGTAAAGAAGCAAAACTGGCGACCAGACGACTTATTTAGAACCAGCTTTTTAAAAAAAAAAAATACTCAAAAAAACCACTAACACACTCGAGGAATGCAGAGTTTTAGCGAGCAGCAGGTAACAGTGAGGCGATGGCAGGGAAAACTGAGTTAGTCAGTGCGGATGTGTTCTTACTCTGCTTAGTGTTGCTTTTAGCAGCGACAGTGTTGCTCCCTAGTGGAGCAGCAGGTATGGATGACTGTGAGAGTTCAGACTCGGGGCAGGAGCTGTTGCCTGTGCTGTTCCATGCAATGCGCTTTACGTCATGCGGTGGAACTGAAACACACAAGGGGTGGTCAACAAACAAAAACATGTAGATGGACAACAGACAAAAATGACAGAAATATGATCATTTACACATAACGCGCGCACACAGCTCATGCAGGGAAAAAAAAAAGTTGATGAAGGTGATGTGGGTTAGTACATTTGGTAGAATAAGAAAGAAACAGCTAACACTGCGTTTATGACAGACATGCAGATGGGTGACATGAGGACGGGGTGGTAGCTGGAAGCCAGATCAGTGCCGCTCTGATCGTGATGCTGTGCGATGTGGAAGTCAGTTAAATGCCTGCTCTGCTCACATCTACTCTACTCTTAACGCTCATACACATTAACATTAAGCCTCCTCTGATGAACTGGAGCACTGAGCAAAGAGACGATCGAAGCCATTGTTTGTTATTTGCTCAAGTTATGCCTGTGGGGAAACTTAGCATGTTCAGGAAGGAAGGCAAGAGTGGAAAATGCACACAGGAAAGAAGTTAGAAGAGGAGGAGGAGGAAGGGAGAGGGGGAGAGATTAGATTGTACTTTAGTGCAAGTTTGCCTTGCAAGAGCAGGAGGATGAAGACAAGAGGTCAACAGACTAGTGTAAAGATGATAGAGAAAGTTTGATTGGTGAAGAATGGTGTATTAAGAGAAATGGAAAAGAAATTAGAAGATGAAAATACACACACACAAAAAGAGTACAGGAAGACTGAGAAAGTGTGAGGACATGACGCTCTATGGCGTGCAGGCAAAGTCAGACAGGCTGCAAGGTCTGTGAGACTGGGCGACTACTTTAGGACGATCAGCTGCAAGGTAAGCAAGACTTCCTCCAGATGGAGCTGTCACATTAGGAGGACAAGGGGATAGATGTAGCCATCACCAAAAAACAAACACAAACACACACACACACACACACACACACACACGCACAAGCACACACAGGTTTCAGGGTTCCCACAGTGGCCCCGATGAAAATAAAAATAAAAATCTGTGTTTTTGAAATGACTTTCCACAATTAGGTCGAACACCTGTACAAGAGTTAACATGAGGAGAAAAGAAACATAAGACAGGGTCTGTTATTTTTTAAAAGTTTGATCAGAGCAAAGTGACGTTAAAGGGGACCCGTTATACTTTTCCTTGTTTTCTGTCTGTTACAATAGTGGATGCTCATGTTAAACAAAGTGTCATATAGCCAGAATAAATAATACGTTTTTTTCTACTCTTGGTTCTAGATGATATCAAAAACATAATTAAAACGGTCGTCTGAGGCACCCGTCCCCACCGTCCGCTGTTCAAAACCTTCTGTTTGCAAGGGGCAGCCAATCAGAAAGAAGTTAGCGTAAAGAAGGGGGGTTGAAATGAACTACTGATCACACAAAACAACTTTAGTAGAGTCAAAGCATTAAAAACAAGATGGTGTTAAAGAAGCATAACAGGTTCCCCTTAAAGTGTCCATTAGAAGAAGTTACACAAGATCTGTGTTGCCTTGCTCTCACACAGCGAGCAAGAATGGAGAGCAGGAAGTGTGTCAGCAGTCAGTGTGCTTAAAAAAACCAAACAAACAGCATGTTTGTCATAACTGCTAAAAGATTATTCCAGTTTATTACAACCTAGTTTCAATAAGACTGCGTATAAACTAACTGCTCATATCTGGAAATGCAGTGGCACTGTTGAGGTGAAATCAAATAGGCCAAAAGCACAACTGACCGATTACCCAAGATGTAAAGCAGTGACTTAGTGATTTGGTGGTTTTCGAAGAGAACATGATGCTGATCGTGTGGTCACAGTCAGAAGACTTCGCTTGAAGCACTTAAAATCTGCCTGTTTACTGTTTTTAAAATTATTGAAGCAGTTTGGGATCATCTTGACAGAGTAGAGTAAAAGGCAGCAACCATCCAAAGAAGAGCTTTGTCCTTCAAGAAGCCTGGGGAGCCATCACTGAAGACTACTTAAATGACAAGAAAGCTTACCTAAGAGTTCAGGATATGTTGAAGAATAAAGGCGCTCATACCAAATATCGACTTTCAAGCTTATTATGTACTGTGTTTCTATGCATGTTTGCACGTTTCAATGCATCGCTGCACCTGTGTACCATTCTCCTAACAAAATATAAAGAAATGAATCGTGGCTCTAGACTTTTGCAAAGTACATGCTACCATCACTCACCTTTTTGTGTCAAGATAATGATTATAGTAATCAACTGTGCAAACGTCACAGAAAAATGTTTTTTTGTGTATTTGTGGGTGCGGTGAATGAAATATTAATTAATTATCTGAATACTGAAACGTCTGAATGGAAACCTGAGTCCAAGAAATAGTTTTCCTACTGGGGAAATAAAGATTTCTGTCATTTAATTCAATGACTTGTTTCAACTGGAATCTGTCATTTGTCAATGTGCAGCAAATGCTACTGAAAATAATAGGTTCAGAGCAAGGTAGTGCTGTCGTGTCCCCATGATCCTGTTAAAAAACTGATTATTTAAGCCGTGTTACTAGTGGTGCAACGGATCAAAAATGTCACGGTTCCGATCGGATCACGGTTTTAAGTCACGGATCGGATCAATTTTCGGATCAGCAAAAAAAAGAAAAAAAGACAATTTTAACATTTACTTATTAACTTATTTAAGTATTTTTTGCCTATTAAAAACATTCAACTCAAGACTTATTCCACGGAATTATATAAAAACAAATTAAGATGCAATATAGGGCAGTACAGGGCTTTGTGTCTGCCACTCCGCTGTGATATAATGAGCGGTCACGGTCACGTAGCTTTCCGTTGACCTGGAGGTCCACCCATTTGTAGTTGGGCAACAGAAGATGCCTGGGACAATTCAGCCATAACTTTAAACTTTTCCTGCTCATACATGCCTGGGTACGATCTTGTCACTGAAGTGGACACGCAACGGGATATCATAGCGTGGCTCAAGCGCGTTCATCATAGTTTAAACCCCTAGTTTTGCACAAGGATATACGGCCTCCCGTCTGCAGCTAAACACCCCAGTAGCTTTTGTAATAGCTTTAGCCCGGTAAAATGCCGGGCTAAAGCTTAAATGCCGCAAACTCCTCTGCTCCTCCACTTGGACCGCTAGCGCTGGCCATAACCATCGCTTGACAGACTGACCACGCGCACCATACACATACTTTTTTTCCTCCTTTTTCGAATCTTCGGATCACGTGCGCCCCGAACCGTGGATTATGGATCAACCGTGATCCGTTGCACCACTACGTGTTACACAGCATTAATTGGAAAGCCGTTGCTACAAGATGGCCAAATGGTGTTGTTATGCTAAAACTACCAAACTAAGATCAAAAATGCAATAAACTGGAATTAACCTACAGAAATTTGTAAAAGCCAAACATAAAGG
Source organism: Pelmatolapia mariae (assembly GCF_036321145.2). NCBI lineage: Eukaryota > Metazoa > Chordata > Actinopteri > Cichliformes > Cichlidae > Pelmatolapia > Pelmatolapia mariae. The sequence continues at coordinate 9,984,595 of NC_086234.1, forward strand.
TGAATCATTTCAAAAATCTAAAACCAGTGGGAACCCTAAAAGAAAAAAAGCTTGGTGGATCAGAGTGAGGGTGGGGGCTCAGAGATGTAAGACGTTATTGCCGGTGACTACAGAAAGCCAGGGTGGGAGTGAGGGGGGGGGCAGGTGGTGGTGGGGTTGGGGTGTGGGGGGTGTTATGTCCTGGCCAGAGGCGACCGTATAGCTTTCCGGTTGCCATGGATAAACTTACTGGCAGGTGAGCTTTGAGGTGAGGGCAGAAGTGGGGGCATCTCCTCTGTGGCGCTGCTCTGACTCAGCGCCGTACTGTCCGCTAGAACACACATACAAAACGCAGCCAGACACACAATAAATACACACATACACACACACGACAGACAGTCAAAAGTGTGACAGACGCGTCGTATCTCAGCACACCTGCCAGTCAGTACAGTCCAAAAATAAATAAATAAAAAAAAACCTGCACACTTCACTAAATGGGAGACAGAAAGAGAGAACAGGATAAAGGGAATAAAACACTGGAGTACCTTTCCTACCTTTCATTTCCTCCTCGTCGTTGGTGGCATTGCTTTCTGTTGATCCCTGGGATGCAGAGGAAAGAGACAGACACATGCTGAAATCAAGCGCTGCCAGGATCCGGCAGGATCGAGCCCATCAGGTGCGTGTGATGCTCTGCGTCGGCTTTCAGACAGAAATAAAAACAACAAAACACACATCTCACCTTGACGCCATCGGGAGCATTGTGCACCACTGTGCTCTGAGATTCCTGCGATACAGAACAAAACAGTTAGTCCAAAATATTGTCCTCAAACAGTGCCTCTCAACTGGATTTAAAGTGGGCCCCTTTATTTCTACCTCAGCCAAAAGCTAAAACTTAAACATCTTCACAACAGCTGGTGGATCCAAAACTTTCAAGAGTGCCCGTGGCAATGGAGAGGAGACACTTATTTTGGGCTGTAACTAATGAATGTCTCGTCTATAAAACACCAGAAAAGAGTTTGTAATTTCCCCAAACGTTGGTCACACACTAAAATGCATCTTCAGATGTTTGTTTGGTCTAAACACAGAGATGCTCTCAGAGAAGACGAAACACAGGGGAATCATCTGCTGAGAGCTCACTCAATCAATTAATAGCCTCATCATTTCTGGTCTGTTATCATTTATCAGATTTTACTGGAACTACAACGAAATAATGAGAGCATACAGCGTTATTGTTTTACAAAACACAGTTAGGAGAATTAAATGCATTAGCTGCAGTTTTCTGTTTTATGTGTGAAAGTATCATGAATATTACTTTGAAAAAAAAAAAAAGAAGCAGATTCTGTTAGCTTTTAAATAACCTCAAAACAGACACCTGATACTTGACCCGAGACTTCACAGAGCAAAGAAAATGTGGCCACAGTCCCACAAGCACTGGGTCAAACAGTTAACGTCCCATTTTAAACTGGAACAGTTTAAATACAACGCCCGAGGCTGCACCCAGAAGTACCATGAGATCTGGCAACTGTTTCTGTCCCATTTCAGGACGGAGCTTCTTTCCTTTCACCACACAGTCTGTCCTTCTGTTTGTTTTCAATTCTGCTCATATAACCGAATCCAATAAATGCATAAATTACTTTATGGAAGGAGTTTTGTACTTTTGAGTCCTGAGTGCTAATCCATAAATAAAAAGCTTAATAACTATTATTACTCAGTTTAAAATATTAAAAAAAATACGTAATAACAAACCCTCGAGAATGAGAAGCTGCTCAGATTTTGCTCAGTTAAACGGGTAATATTTCATGATAATTGCTGCAGGTTAACAGTAGGTTGATTGGCTCCGTGTAGTTTTACCGTGTATGCATTACATAACTGGGGAACTGCTCTCTGAGCTGATCATCAGTTTCTCTATTAGACGTTTTTTTAAACATAATATCTGTGTCTTTGGGGACCTGTACCTCCAGTTGAGAAGCACTACCAAACCAACCCGACAGTGTTATCCAACCACAACACTACAAGATGTAATTTAATGCATGCTAGTAAAAGCTTCTCAAAACCACAGCATGCTAGTGCTGAATTGGAGCACAATGGTCAAGTTTTTCACTACAATGAGGATGTCAATGGGGATGTTATGGATGGTGCGAGGTTAGAATGACAAAGAACAGCTGGCTAAAATATGTAGATGACAAAGAAAGATGTTAGGATGGGAAAAAGATAAGAAAGTAGCAGATTGAGGATTATATAGAGATATAAACATGGGGGCCATTACATAAGACTGAATTATACTCGGCTATTAACAGGTGGAGGTCTCCAAACGGGGTCTCGACAGCTTTACGAGCTGCCACTTTAGGCTGCACACAGTCCTGCAAACAAGGTCATGCTCCTGTGGCTGACAGGGTGCACATGTGCACCTGTTTAGATTTTTTTTTTTTTAACTAAATTTAAATAATTTCCAAAAGTGTTTTACCTAAATCAGGAGCACACGTGCACCACGGATGGTAAGCTTTTTGGGACAGGGGATGTTACAGAGCAAGACCTCCTGGGTGGTAGATGAAGGATGACAAGCAGATGATGGAGGATGAGGCCCAATGGGTTACTATGCAACTACTGAGGGGACAGGGGGGATTAAGAGGCAGGAACTGACACTGCGGCGGCCTACTGTACCATCTGTGCGTTCGTTGCCATGTTGGTGTCTTTCAGGGCATTGATGGCGCTCACTATACTGTTCTTACTGTTGTTGGTAGAAGGCTGGGACGAGAACGCAAACACTCAAAGTGAACACATACGTCACACACACATAGAGAAAGATGCATTAGAATTGAAACACGCCTTTCAGGAAACGGGGCTAATGTTGGTGGAAGCTCCCGGGCTATTGAGAGCTAACAGGGTAAATGAGAGGGTGAGTGCCATAGAATGGCCTCTAGATCATCCCTTTTACTGCCTCACTAACTCTCTATGCCGCTCCCACTTAACTACACAGAGTGACCCCTGGGGCAGAAAAGAAAAAGAGGAGTGGGGAGCGAGATGCTTAATAGCAGCAGAGGCTGATGGAGATTGCTGGGAAACAGAGCAGCAGACATTTGACTGAAACTGACTAAAGGTGAAAGAATAAAATCAGCATTAGGGAACTAATATTTATAAATTATGAGTGAAAACGTTGGTTAAAAAAAAAAAAAAAAAGTTAAAAACTTGTGGAAAGGACTGCAGGATTATGGGATCTAAAAACATGCCATAGAAAGAAACTCCTCTGCAGATATAAAACAAGGTCAATGTGCCTGAAAACAAAAAAAAAAACAAAAAACTGAAAATTAATAATAACTACTGCACAACAAAAGATATTCGCTGAAATAATAGGAGGAAAAGTGCGCAAAAGAAAGATTGTGAAAGACAGAAAAAGAACAGAAGGCAGAAAATCGAGGTCAGCTGACAGAGAAGAGATAGGACACAATGTAGCAGAACAAAAGAGGGCAGAGAGGTGATGAAGAGAACCTTACCTTAGCAGAATCTGACTTCTTGTTGAGTAAACTTTTGCATGCTGTGGAAAAAAGGAGGATAGAAGGGGAGAGAAACAGGTAGAAAAGTTAAGATTTACTGATGATGATAGTTCGTTTGTACCTCTAACCTACGTTACCATCTATGAATCCCCAACACCTCAGTCACTGTGACAAAGTAAGCTTAGATGTTTCCAAAGCACAACATGCATTTAATGGATTTCTCGGGCATTTTTCGCCCCTTGGCTGTACAGGCTGCTACACTCTGCAAAACCCATTCACATCATAATCCATTCATTGCCATCTGGGGATATAAGAGAAACCTGAGAGCAAAGTAAACTTCCTCAATCCATTTCCTGCCTGGAAGACCCCAGCAGATCTAGAAAGAGAATGATGGCCAGACTCAAACTGCCGCCAGGACTGACGGTGATGAGCTAGGTTAATGTAAATCATTGATTTCCTTTAAGGGCTCCAGTCACTTTTCCTCTCAGTCTAACGCTCTCAACTCTCTCTTGCTTGCTTTTCTCTTGTTTTTCTACCAACACACACAGGTTCCAAAAATCTTATCTTGAGTTTCTTACCTTCCAATAGGAAATTGGAGAGGGATAGAGGGGGAGGGAAGAGGGGGGAGGGTTGTAAGAGAGGGCTTAGTATTTCAATACATGAGAGGAGAGATAAGGGGCACAGCATTTACAGCAGCAAACAATATCAAGTGAAAACTCATGCTCCCTAATCTTGGCTGTTGCATTGATAGGCAGCTTATACCTTGGCCTGGCCATGCAGCATCCAAAGGAAAAAATATATATATATTTTTTTAAAGTTTAATTTTCAGTTTTCATTTTCATTCAAAAACTAGAGAAAGGAGAGCTGATTGTTCACAGTGCAAACATCTGCTCTTCATTTGGCTACATCTTCTATCAAGCAGTCACCAGGGTGCTAATGTGACAGCATGGGACTACCACGTTCACATGCTCTCTAGCACAAATTTAACATGGCAAGATGGGTAAAAGTCAAGGTGACCCTCAGGAGGAGGGCTTCACCACTCGAGCAAGATTCTAGCTCGGTGATGAGAAAGGAAAGATGTGTTAGAAAGCATCTGAAGGTGTGTCTCCTGAGAACATTTTCTAGGAATTAACCACACAGGACACCCACATGCGAAAGGCAGCAAGGCAAAAACCGAATTAGAAACACAGAGAGATGCTTCAAACTCACACTTCTGTCACATTCTGCTATAATGCCATTAAAAGGAAACATCATGAGCAAACGGCCAAGCCTTGCCTCAGAAATACTCTACAGAGAAGTGCAAGGAAGCAGTTATAGGTTTGCAGTGATGAGTGACATCATCAGAGGACCAAAAGCCAAAAGCCAAGAAAAAGAAAAAGAAAATAAAAAACAAAAATCTTGATTATGGATGATTTAAAAGGAGGAGAGATGAGGAGTCCAATCTGGAGTGATGATGTCACACATATTTACAGAAACTTACAAAACAGGCAACTTGGTCCAGTCTCAGTGAAGGAGCCCGCATTCGGAGGGCTTTAGCTGACAATTAAAGCACCACAGGCACCCCGAATCTCAGCGCACCAATCACACATCCTAGGATTAACACCCGCCTCCCCTTAGGTGTCTCAGGTGAAGTTATCTCCCCATAAACATTTTACCTTTATCCTGCCTACAAACAGATCCTATGGAGAAGTGTATAGGCACTGCAGAGCAAAAAAGATCCTCCGTTCTAAAAAGGGAGACAGAGAATCCAGTCTGCTCTACATTGCTTCTAATGTACTCAATCCATGGAGCCACCATTGGAATCGCCAACCTTCACCACCCATCTCCACCGGGCAGGATGAGAGGAAAATCTGATTTTAATACTTTCAAAACAATCCCTTCATCTAATGTGGCAGACTTGCTGCCACGTTAGCTTGTGGAGTTCCTGTCTCAAGGGGGAACTTTGTTTTGAAAGTACTAAAACAGACCTTCAGAGGGGGAGTTGAGACGTGGGATGCCTTTAACCTCAAGTGATTCATTGGGAAGAAACGGTGATGTTTTCAACAGTAGCGGCACTGAAGTCAGCACTCCCATCCTCCGTCTCAGTTATTCTCCCCTCTAGCTCCTCAACATCCAACTTTCTTCCTTTGTCCCATCAAACCCAGGTCTGACGATGGCAGCACGCCAACCCAGCTCTTGCCGGCCCCCTGCAATGTGAGTTCCCGCCCCCAGGATACATGCCCCTCCTCATCCCCTGCCCCAGTCCGCCCTGTGCGAGCACAGAGACGTAAGGGGTCAGCTGGAGGTCAGGATGGAGCTTGCTGGAAGTGACGCCATAACTAAGTGAAGATGAAATGTGGGTTACGAGGTCACGATTGAATGGCGCTGATGTGTGAATGTAAAAAGCACTTTTTAGTGCAGGCTGAAGTAAACTCAAGTGAAGCTTATTTACATGACTGCTACACAATACTCCTAAATGAGCAAAATCTGTGAGGGGATGCATGCTTGTGGGTGTGTATGTTGATGAGGATGCTTGCAAAGGCTGCATGCAGGATTTGGGGGATGGTGATGAGGGCCAACCCTGTCCCATGAAAGAAAGTAGCTGTGTATGTAAAGAGGAAGTGGATGGGCGTGTCTCTGGGACGTACCTTCCTGAGCCAGTGAGGCCGTGGAGGAGGCGGCAGCAGCAGAGTTGGTATGCTGCCGGCCCACTATTGGATAGAAATGCTACAGTTGGGAGGGGCTATGGAAATTATGCAGGTCGATCTCATGCTGTTCAGTCATGGGCCGAGAAAGCTACAGGGGGTGCTGGCTACAGCCCAGATGCATCTTAGACTTTGATACAAACGGGCCAAAGCAAAGACGTGCACCCCTGTGGATTCCTAGGCCCAGGGTTGAAATCATTAGCCATCGACTGACCAATTACTTAAAGGCTGAGAACAAGGCTTCAACGAAAACAAGTCACTCTCAGCAGGCTGAGATAAAAAACACAGAATCTTAATAGTCACCTGGTTTTATAACACCACACTTGCCCCCAAACATTAAAAAAGAAAAATCTCATTAAAGTCTAGGCTTTGTTCTCTCAAACACGCTCCATGGGCAGCAGAAAAGAGGGACACATACGCGCGCGCACACACATACACACAGGGAGAGATACATTAGCACAGACAAGGACATAACTGGCACCCACATATAATCTGGAACAGATTATGACAGAATATCAAATTTTAGGCTGCTAACATACATGATAATGCACTCATAATAATCCAGTAATACAATATTTCTATCATATCACAAAGGAGCTTCGTGTTTCAGTTCAGTTTAATGTTGTAAGCAAGCAAACTCCTGGGCGCACACAAAAACATTGTTATTTTGAGAATGAGTGGGTGAGCGTGCGTGTGTGGTGAGGGGGTTAAAAAAGGTGCAGAGGACTCTATCCACTTTCCTTCCTCCACTCCCTCTGCATGTGCTGCGTGGGAGGCTGAGGGCGAAGGGCACACCCACCTGAGAAGTTTCTGGACACCAGCATGGTGGTGAGAATGGCTCCCTGGAGGAGGAGGAGGAGAGGAAGGAGAAGAGAGAAGTGAGGGGAGGTATAATGAGAGCATGGCGTTTTTCTTTATTTAACATGAATTCATTTTTTTTTTTTTTTTAAACTGCTATGCATGCATTTCATTTTCTTTAAATGCAGTGAATTCTTAATGTTGTCTGTAAAACTCTGCCTAATGTTTCAAAAAAAAAAAACCCCAAACTTGTATGCTGTCTGGGGAGATGCACCTTTAACTGTACATTCTCACATCTCAAAGCCCTACATTCCTCTATGCAAATTAATTTAAATGATGCGGCAAAACAAAATAGCTGATACTTGAGGCATGAGTTTGCATCAGTGGCAGTGAATGCAAACTACAGTAACTGGAGCTGGTTGACATTTAAAATGTTTCCAATAGAGGAAAAAAAGCAGAGGTTCTCAAAAGTAAAATGTTCATATGCAGCAATTTAGAAAGATCAAAGACTTTGGCAGACATGTGATCTCAGGGTTTGGCTGATAGTTTCGATGGTTGATATCAACCCCTCAAAGCAGCATAATTTACAAACCTTAACATTTTAATCCTCACAATCCAAAATATATGTCAAAATGATATAATAGACAGGGCAGGTCTCAACAGCTTCACAGCAAATGACAATGAATGAGATGCACAGCACAGCGAGTTAAAATATTTTCAATAGTCTCCAAAAACAGACGCATAGAGTGAACTCAAACTTTCCAACACTATTGCATTGTTACAACTCAGAAATAATCGTCCAAACACAAGTTTCCTTATTTTTGTGCTACGTTTCTATGCTCACACAATAACTAACTCATGAAATGTCACGCACAATAACACCCATATCACAACTACATTGCACAATTATCTAAGATACACAACAATATCTGTGTAGCTTAACATATAATACACCAAACAAGGGATTAGTTACTTATTCACTGCACTGTTGTATTGTTGTGTCTTGTTATTATTGTTCAATTCAGTTCAGTTAATCAGTTATATCATCTTTCTCTGCCATGTGCCCCATTCGAGCCATGAAATGCTGACAGATCAAAGTGGAATGATGAATATTTTAAGAGCACCTACATCTTTTAATAAAAGTGTTGACTGACAGATCACATCTCCCAAGAGGAAGAGATATGGTATACTTCCACACTGATATTTTGTCCCAGCCCTTTAAAACCACAGGATAAAAAAAAAGTAACCAATCAAGGCTGGTTTAAAGCCTGAGAAGCCTACCTTGAGTTTTCGGCGAGCATTGAACTTGCGGAGACATTCGACTGTTTCCTGTCTGTGCATCATGGACGCCACTGTAGAACGGTGCTGTAAGGGGACAAAAATGTAACAAAATAAGTCAACAGATTCTCAGGGCAAGTATGAATCCGAGTTATAGTTATGTGACAGCTTTAATATGGTAAATCCCTAGGTTTCTCCATAATGTACTCTGTGGTGATTTAGGTGAATACTTACGCAGATCCATGGGTGTTTGAGAGCCTGTTCGGCAGTGATTCTTTTGGCTGGGTTAATTGTCAACATCTGGTTAATCAGGTTCTTTGCCTCTGGGGTCACCGTGTCCCACTCTGGAGACGGGAACTGAGGAAATAGGAGAAATAAGTGATACGTCAGTTGTGAGAGATTTCTGGTCAGCTGATCAAGTGGGTTTCTAGCAGATCCATGCCATATGGAAACCAGTGCTTGAGTTAACTCATTAAAATAGGGAAGATTATGGAAGGGGGGGAAAAAGGGTTTTGGATTCACAGAAAACATGCTGCAGTTTTAAAACTCAAATCCCTGCAAACAGGCTGAAAAGTGACTTCATTATTCATCGACTGAGAGAGGAGAATACCCCTTCTCTGACTCTCACACACTCTCTCTCACACACACACCCCTCTGCAATGCGTCAGGAAGGCCCTGATAGGATCAATAGCTTTGGACCACATCTCAATTGGACACTATTAAATGTTCAAAAACTGCTTAGCAAACCCCTGCACTGCACCCAACACACACACACACACACACACACACACACACACACACACACACACACACACACACACACACACACACACACACACACTTACATCGTATGCCCCAGCTTTGATCTGCTGATAGAGTTTATGTTGATCTTCATCCCAGAATGGTGGATATCCCACTAACAAGATATAGAGAATAACACCTGACAGGAAACAAAGAGGGGAGAAGTGATTCAGAAAGATCATGTTACGATACCATTTACCGTGGGCAGCAAAGAATAAAATCAAGACAAGGAAATGCAACAGTAAGAAAGGGAAAACTTAGTTATTGCAACACTTTATGAGCACGATGAAGTCACCTCTCTGAGAGAGGCTGCAAGGTCATCATGCTTTTTTATGATTCCCATTAACCCCTACGAAAACAGTTTTACTTTTAAATGATACTTAAAAGCTGTTGAATAGGTTCATTCGACCCGAGGCACACACAGGTGTCAAAACTCACCACAGGCCCATATGTCCACAGGCTTGCCGTAAGGGTCCTTCCGCAGGACCTCAGGGGAGAGATAGCCAGGAGTGCCTGCAAACCCTGCCCAACAGATAAATCAGAAGCTACAATTAACTTTTATTAAACTCCCGGTAAAGGCTACTTTCATGCCGTTATATAAACAGCTTAAATTATAGCGACCCATACGCAGGGCCAGATTATGATAGTGTAGAGTCACTAGCAAATACCCATTAATCATTTCATCCCCGCCACAGAGTCAGCCAAGTGCTGGCAGCTTGGCTGTTAGCCAAGACACAATGACCTAAGCATGACCTGGAAAGTGGCAGCGAGCCTCTTAAGCAATGCTCCTGCAAATGTTCTGTGGCTTCAAAGCAGCAGCAGATGTGAATCTATGTGGCTTGCTGTATGAAAGAGGGCCTGTTCAGCAGTGATTCATGCCTGGTGTAGGAACTATCAAGTGCTAAACACCCAGATAGAATAACAGATCAGGTAAAGGACCTGCTCATTTGATATGCGTGTTTGTGTCACTGTTTTTGTTTTCTTACCAAACCAAGCCTGCTGGTCCCCCTGCACTTCAATAGCAAGTCCAAAGTCTGCCAGCTTCACTGCGGCTCCCTTCATCTTACTGGCCAACAACAAGTTCTCAGGCTGAGACACACACACAGAGCAAAGCAGAGATCAAGACAGTGAGAGACAGGCAGTTAAAGGCACTCTTCAGTAAAGCTTTTCCTCAGAAATATTTATATTTGATGTGTTTGACACAGCATGTGGGGGTGGGATAAAGGTGTGAGAGTGTGATGGAGAGACAGAGGAGGTAGGGAGAGGATAAGTAGTTGAGAATCTCCCCAACACCTTATATGGGCATGGGTCCGTAGCCATGGAAACCACTCGGGAGTCATTTAGGTAGAGCTGCAGACTGCATGCTAAATGGAAAGTGTACTTAGCGCGAGGCGGCGTGTGTGGCAGTGTTGTAAATGGCCGTTGTTTGGGCAGCGGGACATAAAGGGCCGCAGTAAAAAGCCCACTCAGGATAAAAGGCCAACAAATCAGACAGGCAGCGCTCGAGGTTATTCTCTGACATAGTGTGCACACGTACAAAAGCCGCCCACATGTGTCTCAGACATCCCTTGAGATAGCGGGTTTTTTTCCCTACCCCCCCTGCCCCTCACTTCGTACTTTCAAATTCAGTACATATATTATTAACATCTCATCAACTTAAACTGGGTTAAACGTTAAACTGCAGGCAACAGAGAAGCCATCCTCATCCTCTACTCTTTACATCTCAACCCATCAGCAATTTGGGACAAATCAAATCTCCTGACGCTTGAAGGGTGGTGTGATGTCACGCTCGTCTATGCCTCCGCCCAAACACAGCCCCTTCACGAGTGAGCTTGTGCACGTATGAGCTCTTGAGTCCTTGCCATAGGTGAGACGAACCCTTCCACGTGATCATGACTCACCGTCTCTGTGCTCAACATGAACATACATCATGTGATTATGCACGCGCAGACACAAAAACACACACACACACACACACACACACACAGTCCCGGTCAAGGACAGGCAGGATGACAGATCTGACGACAGACAGAGGAGGGCGGGGGCAGTAGACGGCAGAGGGATGCAGGGGAAAAATAAAAAGGATGGAAGCAAAAATTGCGGAGAGGGAGAGGAAGAGAGATGGAGCAACTGAGAGCCATCTGTATGTTGCCATGGCCACGAGCAGAGGTGTGTGTGTGTGTGTGCGTGTACATGTGTAAGAGTGTGGTTGTCATGGAAACGGGCAGCCACTCACCTTGAGGTCTCTGTGCACAATATCATGCTGGTGGATATGATTGACACTCTCCAAGATCTGACTAATGCAGTGACTACAGAGAGAGAAGAGGGGACAGAGAGAGACAGAGAGTGAGACGTGTCAGTCACCACCCTTCATTGCAAAAACAAAAAACACCACACATTTACCCCACATGACTCGTCTGCCAGGCAGAAAAAAAAAGGATGCATGGTATTGCCATCATTAGAAAAAACAAAGAAAAAAAACGCCCCAACAACCTCACATCGTTCTTGATCACTGTGACGACTGGCAACATGAAACTGGAGCTGTCGCACAAACGGATTACATATTTTCCAGAGATAGACAAAAAATAAGTTCAGACAACCTGCAGCGTTTCCCACAGAAATAGATTCTATTTGTGGCATGTAGTGTGTGTGCTCCACTGCAAATATTTTAATTGCCCAGTCCCTTGTGACAAATATACGAAACAGCAATGTATTCATTGCCTCTTCAGTTAACCTCGAGTCCCAAGAACCAACTCCACTGCCTCATTGGAAACTGTGCCCCTTGCTTTGCTGCAAAGCCCTAGTCACATCTGCGTAACAGCAGAGCCAGCTCTCCACCTGCTGCAGGTTATGGTTGAAGTGGCTCTCTAGCTTGCGACTGATCTCCAGAGCAGAATAAGGACTACAGTCAGCTGAAGTCCATTTGACCATTGTGCAGCTGAATGATTCAGCCCGGTGGCAGTCCTATTTTACACGCACGTTTGTGAGACAAAAGTCATACAGTTTGAGAAAGAAGAGAAAACGAGCTTTACAGAGATATTTGGTGTATCACAGCAGCAGAAAGCATTCAAAAGGTACTGCTGTCTGAACACAGACAGAAAAATCTGTCCCTGGCTAGATTTGACCACGTGTAATTCACGTTAGCGTAACTGCTCGACCAGTTTGGGCCAGAGAGAAAATGCGAATGTTTCCTGAAAGATGAGAATTGTTCTGTAAGACAGCCAAATTACATAATTCTTCCAAGTAGCTTATATGATCCTTGGGTTAAGGACCATATCGTCCTAGTATGGAAAACTGGTTGAAGAAAACAAGAAAACTTCTAACTAGCTAGCAGCTAGTTAGGAGTTATTTAAGTTTCAGTATAAGAGTGAGGCGAAAATGTCCCCCAGTAAATCAATCACGGACAACCTCACGTTCTTGGACAATTGCAAAAGAAAATAATGCTGGCAAGGCTGCAGTTATCATACCTGGGCAGCCTGCCAAGTAAAGTCTATGTGTGGGAAACACTGGCTTTTGAGTGATGAATTAAACATTTCAAAAAGCGAGATGTAGTGATGGAATGATAGCCAAAAGACCCAGCTATAAGCGTTTTCCAGGCAAAACACTAATACTGCATTGCTACAGCTTTTGGAAAAAACGGCACCTTTTTGACTTTTAGCTGTATTTTAAAAAGCAGTATGAACACTTCACTGTGGATATAAAGCTTATGTAATATACGCTTGACGGCCAAGAAAGTTAACCAGTTAAAACAGTTAACTCGATTAATTAATGAGCACACTAGCTGTTAATGGCATCTCTACCGTGATCCCTAAAAGCAATCAATTTTACGTTTCAAACCCATTATCCAGGTACAGTAGCTTAAAGAACAAATACTACGTATCTGATGTGGGAAGGCTTGAACCATCCAGTCAATAAATCTGTATCCCGGTAGCAATTCTAATAATGGGGGCGTCAATTCAGCTGCCACCGATATCGTTGCCATTATTTCTCAACACTGGCTCATAAGCATGTTTCACACAATCCTGTGGAGTGTGTTGGCACATTACGCGTCTTCTGAAATTTTCTTACATGCCCGTACAAGACCATCCTCTTACTGTCTTACACACTGTGGCACCGGGTGATGATTTCACTCTCTAATGCTCATGTTCAGGTTAATGGGTCAGATGTCACCTGCCTACAAAGAGTGAAGCCCAGGCTTAAATCATATGGCTTGGTTTCTGTGGGTTTGTTCACCCCTTATGTGGGAACAAAGGCCCCTCCGCTAACTGCAGACAGAATTCATAATCTGCCCACCACACAGCCACAGGAGGATAGCGCAAACAAAGACAGAAAGATTACATGAAACAACACCAGCAAAATCAACGAAAATCATGTAAAATGCCAAATAAAATTTCACAAGTTGCCAAGGCGAGGTCCCCTAAACACATTCAGTGAACAGTAATACAAGTCTTCACATCCGAGCAGACAGAACTGGCGTTTTTTTGCCTCATAAAAAGGCAATGATAATCAGAACTGTTGGTTGACTGTGCAATTGTTTCAGTATTATTTGAATGGTCCTATACTACGCCTATTTTAAGACAAGTTAATCTAAACTTCACATGTCTGAATGAATAATCTGTGCATCTTAGTGACCTTGAAAGACTCAATCTTATCCACAGTAGGTTATTATACACAGACTACAGACAATATAAACTCACTCCTATATTTGCTCTTGCAGCCAACGACGCAACATTTGCTGTGCTCTGCTAGCTGAGACATTTTGGAGAGTGCTACTCTCTACCCCTTTGCACTCACTTCTAAATAATATAGCAGTGACAAGGCTGGATTACACACTTTCTAGCTGATTGATTATCACTTGCTTACAGAGCCGGGAGGGTGCTCGATATGACAGTATAGTTTTAACAAATTTTCATTTAAATGTCACAGTTTACTAAATCAAAACAAAAACAAATAAACAAAACAAAAAGAACAGAACTGCATTTTTACTGTAATGGAGGGAAAAAAACAGAGTGAGACATGTGATTAAAGAGAGAAGGGGGGAGTGGGAACCAATGAACTTGTTGACAAGTAAATGCATTTCCTGATAAGAATACCAGCAAGCCAATTACATGCACCGCTGTGTGCTTGTGTGTTCATAAAATGAGAGTATTTATATATTTAATGGGATTATGCTGTTTGTCTGCAGTACCGTGCTTCTGCATGCAAAAAACCCATATCCCAAAAAAGATTGGGCTATTTGTAAGTCATTTAAAACTCAAATGACTGAAAAACAGTACACAAACAACACAATGTTGAGAATGAGGACGATTTTTACATATGTAAATACATCCATAGCACAGCATGTGAAAACCAGGATAAAGTTGAAAATTCGTTTTGTTTTCCTCAAATTTCCAAATTTGAAAAAAAGAAATAAATCTATGTATCTTTCTTAACCTTGAAGATGCCACATTGTCCCAGTCTTTAAATTATTGTGGTTTAACACCAATGTAAATAGATAAAGACTTCAGTCATGTCAGCAGCTTCATAAAGGGGGCATATTTTGCCGTGCACTGGTCTGGTTCAACCTTTAGGCATGTGTGTGGTTGTGCTCCAGTTTTGCTGGACTTTTTTTTTGGACTACATTACAGTTTTGAGAGATTCCTCAGACAGAGAACTTCACCTAAACCACAGAAATACAGGAAAGTCTGGTTGCATCATTGCTTGGCAGTTTTTGTATGCAGCCAGATTCTCAGTCTGCATCTCTGACCAGCCTTTCCTGTGTTGCGTCACATATTCAGATTATAAAAGCCAGAAACAAAACAAAAGCTAGGTTCTGAGCAGAAGGCTGAAGTACAAAACTTAGTGTAATATCGCACAACCAATGAGGTTAACAGGTCAATAGCACAATTGTGCATATTAAGAGATATCCTGTATTTTAGTAAAAACGGAGGATATCACCACATTAATGATTTTCCCATCCAGTATTTTGCAAAAGTAAAATCATTTCTGAACTTAAAATGGCAAAAAAGTGGGAATGTCAACATGACACAGAATCTTAAATGATTCAGACAATCTGAAAAGCCTCTCTACAGACGAGGGACAAGGCTAATAACTAAGATCGTCTGGCCTTCAGACAAAATGTAAACGAGAAGCCCAAGAACACTTTCTAAAAACCAAACACCATTCTCAGTGAACACAGAAGCAAAGAGCACGTCCTGCAGAGCAAAAAGTGCATCTAGCTTCTTATTGGCACACAGTTCAAAAGCCAGCATTCCTGATGGATTCAACACTGTTTGAGGGTGCTTTAGTGCACGCAGCATCAATAACTTGCACATCTGTGAAGGCACCATAAATGCCAAATAATGTATATATTTAGGTTTTGAAGCAACAAATGTTGCCATCCAGTCAATGTCTTCTCTTTGTAAGACCTTGCTTATTTTCAGGATGACAATAACTGAATTTAAATGAGCATAATGGTGCAACAAACCTGCCATCCACTGAAAACATTCCCTGCACCACAAAAAGAAAGAAAAAAAATATTCCAAACTGTTGAGCAGCTAAAAATCTTTTATCGAGCAAGGATTTTACGTCACATTTTTGTTTTTTGAAGAGGTGATACAACACAACTATGAACACGCCAGTCAATATGTTTTCATTGCACCATTTTCAAATTAATATAGAATTCAAATCAGTTGCACATCATCACATTGTGTATTTCTTTATATTTTACAAAGAGTCTGGGAAGAGCA
This sequence comes from Pelmatolapia mariae, assembly GCF_036321145.2. Taxonomy (NCBI): domain Eukaryota; kingdom Metazoa; phylum Chordata; class Actinopteri; order Cichliformes; family Cichlidae; genus Pelmatolapia; species Pelmatolapia mariae. The sequence goes on from NC_086234.1 coordinate 10,000,354, forward strand.
GCTTCATTAACGGACGTTTACCTGGCATCAGCCTCACTGTAGTACTCCCTGGCTACAATGTCTTCAAAAAGCTCTCCTCCTGTCACCCTGTAAGGGGAAGGGAAGGAAGAAGGGGTCCGAAGAAAGAGACGGAGAGAGACAGGGAGTCAAATAACAGAGAAGTTGTTAGCATACACAAACAAACCGCAGTCACACGCATGGATAAAATGTCATTGTGTGTGTGTGCTCACGTGCCTGTGTGTGTGTGTGTGTGTGTGTGTGTGCAGAAGATACTCACAGGTCAAAGACTAGGTAATGAAAGCCTTCCTCTGAAATGCTGTCATGGAGTCTCACTGCAAGAGAGAGGGTGGGAAATGAGACTGACAGCAGCTAAGTGAAAGACATAAAATAAAATAAAAATACTGTTCTGTTTGGCTGTAAAGCTTCACATAAACTGAAAAAACAAAAAAACCAAAGCTCAAATATAAATATGTGAAGAGAAGAGAGGCAGACATGGAGAAAAAGAAATGTCACTTATGATTGTGATGTATTGATTCTCCTTTCTTAACCACAGCAATATGAGCACACCCAATGATTAGGCAATTAGTGAGCACTTAATTCAACCATACTCTCCCTGCAATTACTGCAACTGAGTGATGGTTTCTGGAATGGACTTTGTTTGGGGCGAAATTACTGGTGGTTTAGAATACATCTTTATAATGGACACAGTAGGGTTAGCATGCAGGAGTGACTATAAGCAACTGTAATTGTAGGTTGTGATAGCATTGCTTAAAGCTATGTCTGACCAAAACAGTAAAGCCCTGTCAAAAGCCCACTTTTATCCAAATTAAGTGATTATTATTTCAGCTTTAACAGTACTTCAAACATATTTGGTGATAGAGAAAGGACATAAAAGAGTACATGTATTTAGACAATCTGGGGGAGTCTATGATAGTTGGTGGTGACTAAATAGGAAACATGTGGAACGATAACAAACCAGGGTATATGCTAAACCATTAGACTACTTGGACACCTCTAAACAGGGGTATTTTGGCCCAAGCAGAGAGCAGTCACTCATGCACCCTTTCCTTCTTTTTACATGTCCACTTACAGCATTTTGTTTTTCTGTTTTGCTGCCTGTTTCAGGTACACAACATCCTCATTCTTAACAAGAAAGCACAAAAAAAGACCCAATGTAAACCTCTAAAATAATTAATTGCAAACAAAGACCTACAAAGACCAGAACCAGTCTAGGAAATGTTATTTTTTGTGTTTCCTGATTGCTGAGCTATCCAAACCCCTGGTCTGAAACAGAAGTAGCGAACGCACTAATGAGTTCATTCTGCGGTTATGCAGTAACCACCGCAGCTCTCAGCTTGTCAACTTAACTAAACAGCAGCAGAATGACGAAGCAGGATCCAGGCTGCACAATCCAGGAGTTACAGGATGGGCCTGAGACACAGCTTAGGTTTAGTGTCAAGAAAGAAACTTATTGTTATGTAAAGCGAATATCAGTTGTATAATAAGATGAAGTAGGATGGCCCCTGCAGCAAGAAACAAGAGCGACTGTTCTTTACTCCTCCTCCCATCTTCTCGCTCTCCCTCCATCTGTCTCCTACTCCTGCTTTCGTCTCTCCATCTGTCTCATTTTCGTGCCCTCTTTTGTCTAAAGTTTGAACGTATACGATGCCAAAATATGCCAAAAAAGGGGAAAGGACATGAGAGCGAAATGTATATAGAAAGGGAAAGAACAGGAAAAGTAGGTGAGGGACAAATGAGTGCCGGGGGGGGGGGCTTTTCAGAAAACTAGGACATGAGGAAAATAGAAATGAGCAGTGCAGTGAGAAAGGTGTCATTGATTTTGTCATTTTCCCCTTTGTGCCCTTTACCGATCTCTCCTGAACATCTCTATGAGGAGATGTATAATTCATGTCACTGCGATATGAGTTTCCATCAGAAAGGTAAGAAAAAAAAAACTAAATAAATATCACTATGCAAAGAAGGCAGAGAGCATTTCTCACAAGTCAGCTTTGATGATCTTAATTTTTACACACACACACACACACACACACACACACACACACACACACACACACACACACACACACACACACACACACACACACACACGCAGCAAGAGTCAGCTTCAAGGCAACATTCAAGGCGTCTTCACACATGCACCATAGGTCTAAACCTTTCTAGACGGTTTTTAACCTTCTAGCACCCAAGCACAAACTCTGTGTGGTGTCGGATTGAGCTGAAGTGCGAATATCGCAGTTAATAATCTGGTGCATTCATCGTTAGCGAGTGGGCGTCACACGTGCTGCCTCCTGCATGTTCTATCTATGCAGCTCCCTCGCCTATGAGTATTTCCAGTAGTGCGAAAGCGTTTGAAGCAGCCTATTTCCTGCTGTGTGCTACATACAAGGAAAAAAAAACAGAAAGGACTGTGGAAAATATCCTGACCTGATTTTCCCCAAAACTGACCAAAGTTCACGCACAACTGATTCTGTGACCTCTTATTCTGAACGGCACTGTTCATATTGTTTGTTTTTAAATCAGCGACGGCGATGTCATCAACAAATGTTTCTGTTATCATTTATAGTACGCCATAACTTGCATGATTGCTACAAAGGGTAGATTTTCACTAGCAGAAAGTGGTGCAAACGAGACTGATCGGTGTGTCGTTAGTAATCTAACAGCCAAACATTGGTATAGGCAAAAAGTTGTTATCAGCCCAACAATTCAACCGCTGCCTACCGCAGAGACATTAGAGGAATGGGTGATGGAGATCTCCAGAGATTATTTCAAAACATGAACAAAATGAAACCCTGCTGCTGCAAATAAGATACGACAGCAATGCTCCAGGAAACGATTAATCTTGTGATTTGATCATCACAAGCACAAGCTGGAAAATAAATACATTAACTCAATTCATGTATTTATTTTACCACTCAGTGCGTTCTTTGTGATTCTGTTTATTTCTAATGTGACAGCGGCACATACAGTTACACATTACAGCGTGTTCAAAGAGTCTGTCCTATAGATTAGTAATGGAGATGGTCACCAGATTAAAAGTAAAGGGATTTTATTGATTTACAGGTATTACTGGTGGGAAAAGAGGCCTACAGTCAAACCTTCAAGATCAGCATCTCCAGTTTCCTTGAATTGCTTCATATCTGTTCAGATAAGATCAATCCTGGATGTAATCAGCATGCTGACTCTCAAATGATCCATCATCGTATAGTTGACGTGTCTGAGTTAAACATTATGCCAGTGTTACTGGAGTGTTTATTCTGTTTTCTATAAACAGATTATGAAGACTTTAAGTGCATTAATTAAATATTCCAGAAATCCTAGCAGAACCACAGTATGTGGTATGTGTAACACGCCAAATGATCTATTACATAAGAGTCACCCACTTGCAGCTCTGCTTTGAAATACCACAATAATATTATAACTAAAATATCTTAATTCAAGGTCAAATCACTCGCTTTTCTTTCCTCTTATTTCTTTGTATTTTAACAACCATTTCTATTTACAAAGACATCTTAAGCCTCACAAACAATATTTGTGAAATTCTCTGCTGCAGATAACTACTATAAGGATTGCATTAATTGGTCAGATACTCACCAATGTTGGGGTGTTTCAGGAGACGGCAGATACGAGCCTCTCTCTCAAGCTTCTGATGATCTGTGTAGACAAAACAAAATAGGTTTATTCAAATTCAGCCGCAGTAATAAAGTATTTAATAACATAATATAATTTCCACTTGAGGAACTTTAGCAAAACATATGTTCAGCTGTACAAGATGGATAAAAATAACTAAACACCTATTAAGTGAGCTGAACATTAGCGTTGAGATGGGATTTACTGAGGTTAGCAGCTGATGATCATCTAGTCTGCCACATTAATTTTGCACTTCCTCCATGTTCCAAAAAGTGATGTGAAATATTATTAACATTTCAGATGTTTTATGATTAAGGGAGGTAAAAGAACTGGCTCTGGTAAAATAACAGACAATATATTATCATAAATAGGTATTTAAAGATCCTGACTTAAAAAGCTAGAGCCAGTATTTGTGACAATGAGCCGATCTGTTTAAGTCAGCTATGCTGTTCTCGGTTTACTGTCCCAGTGAATCAGTGTACCGTTGCTCACCGATGCACTGTCGAACCTGACATTGCTTTATACATAAAATAATAATTTCCTATACCTTGCTCATAGTGATTATTAGAGCTTTAATTTAATTGGTGCATATTTAACTAATTCTATATTGCTTAAGTATACATATCAGTAAAAGAGTTAATCCCTAAAACAGTTATGTAAATCTTCATAATTCAGTTATTTTTAGAAATACATACAGGAAAGGTAAAGGGGGTCTAAGCCATGTGACATGCAATGCTTCCTTGGTGGAACTGAATGGGGGACAATGTGGTTTTATGGTGTGGGCCTTCACCTGCTAGGTGCTACATTATCACCAAATGTTTGGAACAAGAATGTTTGGTTTTTACACACTGTGGTGTTGTCAACAATATACCCATTAATGTCCTTCAGTCAGAAGAGAAGGGCCACCTTTTACAAAGCCCCAAGTATAGCACACACCTTCATTATTTATGTTCTCTCCATCCCAAATAAAAATTTTAGTGCCTGAGACTAGAGCACAAGAAAACCAAGGCACTCGTGTTCCTTTTAAAAACTGAGTTACAGATGTTTAGTATTAAAAATCTACTGAGTCATCGGGCGCTTTCCTGGGGAATTACGATGTACGGCAGCTGTCAGTCATAAAAGTGTCTCTGTATGCAAATATTTAAATGAAGATGTGTTTTATGTGCAGAAAGAATAAACTAAGCCAACACTCATAAGCAGTAGCAATACAGTCATTTGCATGTAGAGACAGTCTCCATCTCTGAAATCTAACAATATGAATTAAAACTGAGCTCCAGTGCTAGCATTTCTGCACATGTGGTTTTAAAAAACACACAAAATCAAACGAAGAAGTCTGTCTGTAGCAACAGGTGCAGCGGTTTGCATGCATGTGCTACAGGGTTTAGTGTGAAGCTCAGTTATGGACAGTGCAGTATTTGCACTTTAGACAAAGATTACACATCCGCCTCATCTCCAAACCAACATCCTTGTTTGAGGATTTGTCCAAGTCCTGTAGCAACGTGCGTTTACACGAGTGCGTTTGTGCAGGGTTTGCAGGTCTAAACCACACGATACTTTTAAACTACTCCATCTAATTACCATGGGAAGAGGCCATGCAACTGCTGAGGTCAGAGGTCACATGGGGTAACTGTAATGAAGAATGACTCAGTGTGTGTGCTTTATCACTGTGGTGAAGCCACCTTAACTCCACAGCTCCATGGTGATGACACCACAGAGACACAGACTCACTAAGATTTGCATTCATTTCCCCAGCGCAGCAACTACCTCAGATAAAATTCACATGCTGTTGCTGAGTAATCAACTATCACCTTACCCAGCTGTTCTTCTATATTGCAGTATAGCGTTCACAGGCATTACAGCATGTTACTATAAAAGGCAGCATTATTGTTCTGCAGTTTTCTAGATGGTCTCTGGCTGGCATTTCTACCAACGCTGACAGATAAATTATATTTACAAACATATGTTATAAACACATAAATGGTTGCCTGAAAAGCAATTAGAACAAAAACTTTATGAACATGCACCATATGACCCTTGGCTTTTGAGTCAAGATACATCATACCTAAGATTTAAGAGGTTTGTTTTGTTTTTTTAAATAAAAAATGGAGATTAAAAAAAAAACCCAAAACAACAGCGGGCATTATCTAGTATGACTTTTGGTTTCTGGAGCTGCAGCCAACACAGAGGCAGAAGAAATACTCCAAACCAGGAAAAAAGTGAAAGGTAACCAGAATTGTTAACTTAGCTCGTCCTCAAGTTCAATAAAAACCTTTCTGAGTAATAACCCAATACTGCAAAGGCTTCTCTCTCAAACCTGCTGGACAGTAGGTGTAAATTTGCAGAAAAATGTGAAATCTTCCGTTTCTACACGCTTGTTTGAACAGTATGTTATGCTACCCGTTCTGTTCCATTTTAACATGACACATCTTTTCAGATTGTTGTAAACTTGGCGCTAGGAAGACAGCATTTTTAACCCGCTTATGCATATTTAGTTAATTGAGGTTTTTATAGAAAGATATTTGCTGCTTTAGATATTACTGTTGCTGCTCTAGAAACTCAGTTTAGTTACTTATGAATATAAACATATCCTATTATATTTAAAGCCAAAGCTAGCCAATAATTTAATATACAAGACGATTAGAAAACCCCCAACCACCTCGGTGCTCTAACCCCAGCACCTACACTCTCCATAAACCTGGGAAAAAATTTGAATTTAAGTGTACAATTTATGTTTGTTTATTGTTCTTAATATCGTCATAATGAAAAGCTGCAGACTTCACATCATGAAAGCCTACTTTCTTTGCTGTATTCAGCTTTATTTTTTTTAACTTGCTGAAGATTTGTTTGTCTGTCCTCCTGCACCGTGCTACAATCTCTTTTCCACAAACCTCCCTGTTGTCTCGCTACAGGTGTAGATTTCCCTCATCTAAGAGAAAGCGAGTGAATAAGGGAGAGACCTGAACCACCTCCTAATTACACCAGTGACGCAGGACAGAGACAGACAGACAGAGAAGGAGGGAGGATTATATGAAACGTCCATTTGCTAGAAGAGGATCACAGCTCCCCTGTGTGTGTCTGTGTGCACGCGCACGCAAGCTTCTGTGTGTGCGTTTGTGTACAGCCGTCTACCCTGGTGCAGTGTCACTGCAGTGCTCACTAATTCATTCAATCTCCTTATTTGTTGGTGCGAGAGTATGTGGTAGAGGAAGACAGGAAAGAGAGGGCTGGAGGGTAATTACTGGCACTTCCTGCTGCTCTCTAATTGGCCATCTGCTTTGCCATGGGGCGGGCCCACAGCCATCTTACATCAGCTGAGAAGGATGGAGAGGACCTGACACACATACGCACACCCCCCTCTTTCTGCCACACAAAGCTGACAATCTGACTGAAGGCTTGAGGATCCAGTTCAATCTGTTTCAGGCAAGTTTACATCCAAAATGTTAGGACGGGAAATACTGACAAAATGACGGAAACCGTGTCAGTACCGGTTACAAAACCTTATTTTAGGGGTTCATTATTTCAGATAAGTTTTTACTAGAGGTGATTCTATGCTGCTTATTTTTCCTAAATTTGTGGTTTAAGAATGAAAATAATATACGATACAATTAAGATGTAAGACTATTTTTCCTGTTCCTTGAAAAGTATGGCAAAACTTGTCCAATAAAGTAGAAATGTTCTCAAACAAAAAGCACAGATCAAGTAAAACACTCTAAAACACATGTACTATTTCAATAAGAGACACACACACACAAAAAAGTAATCATTAAATAAGCCGTGCTACACACACACGCAACATGTTGCCCAATATGTTGCTCAATATGCTGCTTCTGAGAAATTATTTTAAAGCCACTATCAAAAAGAACGAGAAGGGAGACATAACATTGATTCGAATGTCACTGGGATATATATAAAACCAGTTCCCCCAACAAAAGGTTTAAAAAGCTTTTGTCTGATAATACTTACCTACTATGCATGTGAAGTTTTACCTCCATCTCTAATAAGCATGGCATTGTATGATAATAATTAGAGACGCCTGCCACCACACAGCTGAAACAGTCTCCAACCTCTACTGTGTGCACGTGTCAACGTAACATGATTGGGGGGAAAAATGAGCCAATCTGACCATTTACTGCCTCCTTAATTAAAAGCATAAAAGGTACTCAAGGGAGTCTGAACTGTCATTTAATTTCCCTACGTCATTCAGTCAGAAAACATCGCTAATATGCAATCACCAGCCACTTTATTAGTTACACCTTGCTAGTACTGGGTCGGACCTCCTTTTACTTTCAGAACTGCTTTAATTCTTTGTGGCATAGATTTAACGAGGCCCTGGAAACATGCCTCAGACATTTCGTTCCATATTGACACAACACCTGTTGCACTACATCAAATAAGTGCTCTATCAGATTGAGATCAGGTGACTGTGGAGACCTTTCGAATATAGTGAACTCATTGTTTTAAAAAAAAAAAAAGTCAGATGATTTGAGCCTTGTGACATAGTGTACTTTCCTGCTTGGAGGCAGCCATCAGAAGATTGGCACACTGAGGTCATAAAAGGTAGGACATTGTCAGCAGCAATCCTTAGAGAGGCTGTGGTGTTTAGACCAACCATTTAAAATGGTTTAGTACTAAGGGCCCCAAAGTGTGAGAATAGCCCCCTAAACCATTACACCAGCAGCCTAAACCGCTGATATAAGGTAGGAAGGATCCATGCTTTCATGTCGTTTACATCAAACTCTAACCCTACCAGCTGAATGTTGCAGCAGACTCAGACCAGCGAACACTTCTCTAATCTTTTTTTGCCCAATTTTAGAGCGCCAGTGTTAATTGTAGACTCAGTTTCCTGTTCTTAGCTGATATGGAGGGCACTCAGTATGTTCTTCTGCTGCTGTAACTGCTTTAAGCTTCCATGTGTTGTGCATTTAGAGATGCTCTTCTGCATACCATGGTTATAACAACTGTTTATTTGAGTTTATGCGTCTTTCTATCAGCTTGATGCAATCTGGTTATGTTCCTCTGACCTCTGGCATTTTCACACCAGTCTCTGTAAACCCTAGAGATGGTTTTGTGGGAAAATCCCAGTAGATTTCTGAAATGCTCAGACCAGCCTATCTGGAACCACAACAATGCTATGTTCAAACTCGCTTAAATCAGCTTTCTTCCTCATTCTTATGCTCACTTTCAGCAGGTTGTCTACATGTCTAAATGCTTTGGTTTGCTGCCATGTGATTGCCTGATTAGAGATTTGTGCCAATAACTGGTTTAACAGGTATACATATCGTTCTGTAGGAAATTTCAGTGATTTAATACCTTTCATTTTTAAATAAATTTACAGATTGATGAATTTTTTAATATATATTTATGCATCATTTACTTGAAAACCATTTTTCTGCTCAATTTCTGTTAAAAAAAAAAAGAAAGAAGAGAAACATCATGGAACAAAGAGACTTTATGAAAAGTAATTCAGAGTTCTAAGCCTCCTTCAGAGAGAAAACAGATGAATCTGACTGATTTTCTGTTAACAACAACAGTAACAAGTGACTCTGGCAACAGGAGATGAGCCATGAACCAGCGATGAAACTGCTGAGCAATAAGTGCAATTTGTAAAATAGCGCAAAAGAAATCATTTCACTGGAAAAATTATATCGCCCCAGGCCACTAACTGTGGGAGGACAAAATGCTGAGAAGAAAAAATATTAAAGTAGTATTAAAGCAGACCGTTTGTGTCTCTCTCTCAGACACACACACACACACACACACACACACAGTGTTGCTGCAGACAATGCAGCAGCCATCAACCTTCCAGTCACTCCAATCAACAAAATAAAACAGAGCATTCATACTGCGCAGATAGACTCATGCTACGCCAGTACAGATTTAATACTTTGCATCACTTTGTTGCATTTTTCACAATTTACCTCACAGTCTGTCATTTTAATTAATTACACGCACAAATCTTTGGCAGCCAAACAAACCCCTACCCCACTTAGCTAAAGCTGCCAAAATGAAAACCTCCATTTCTTTACAGTGAGAACCAGGTGGGTGTCAGTGCCTACTGCGCATGCTGCTGCCCACCTGCATCCATCCCAAAGGGCCTGTGGACAAAACTATACCACAGCCAACTCCCTACATTTATCTATCCCCCCCGCCAACATCACCCACTTTCTTCCTTCCCGTTTTTTGGTTTCCTTCCTTTCTTCCTGTCTCCCCTTTCCCCCTCCCTCCCCCTCAGATTACTGCAGTGTTTACCAGAGCTTTGGGAGACTTACCCACCAGGCCATGCAAGAGGTCACACTTGCCCTATTGGGCTTTAAAAAAAAAGGACAGACAAAAAAAAAAAAGAAGCCGCACCCAAATCCTACTGGGCAAGATGCCTGCTCACGCACTGGCCGCCTGGTGTGGACGTTGTTGTGTTTGTGTGTAGGTGCATCTTGCGTCAGCACGTCAAGACAGCCTACTGCAATACTTCTATTAGCACTAAATTCTCTAATTCATTCCTTTGTTCAGTCTATTGCATCTCCTCCTCTGTCTCATTTTATCTCCCTCCCCTGGTGTGGAGTGTCACCAAGTTCCTTGCAAGACTACACTGTTGAAAATCTCCTCCTCCTCCTCTCCTGGCCAGCTTTCTTCTCCCCTGGCAAAAACACACATACGCACAGACCTACATTGTACTCCATGCCTCTGCAAAGAGCCAACAGTTTTCTGCTGAGCCTGTACTTTTCCTTGGTGGGACATTAATACTGGTAGCTGCCCTGTGTGGACACTTGATGGCAGGGATAGAACAATAACAGCATTACAACACACTCACACAAAACAGACATGCTCCATTAGTATAACTCCCGCTCTCTCTCAGTCTCCCTTTTCACACAGACACACAAATGCCATCAGACACAGACAACAACAGGGAGGCGCCTAAGGAATCCGTGGGGTCTTAGTGGTTGATGAGATACATTTAGCGTAAGTGGATTAGCCTCAATACAAACCAATCCCCCATTGCAGCAAGACGAGAGAAAGGCAATGAGAGAAAGGCTGGCTGAGAAAGAAAGAAAGGCAAAGGTGTAACAAAAGAGTACAGGAAAGGAGAACAAAGGAAGCTAGGTGTGTGTCAACACCAGAAAGGAATCTGCGGCACTAATTTGGCCCATACAAAACTGAGAAAACCTGAAGTCAGGGGAGGTCTTGAAATGGTGACATAAGCTCCCGTCATCATTGCAACATTACAAGCCACACCATGCATGAGCACGTGGGTGTGAACGTCTGCAGGGAGGCACACAAGTGAAGCAACTAATAAAATTCAGGTGTGGACTGTGCAGCAGCAGCAGCAGCGCCAATCAATTAATTGTACAGCGGCTGTCTGCTCGCACCACAGAGGAGCGATTGAGAGTTATTTAATACCGAGTTTCTAAAGAGCGTTAGAGAAGATTCTGATAAGAACTCCCCACGGACACAACGACCCAATAAAAGATTTCCTCTGCAACTGGAATCATGGGACTTCTGTTTCTGCACAAGTTCCAATAAGCAGGATTTTTCTAGACAATATTGGGATATTTTATAACTTCAATATCTGTGGTAAGCCACAGCAGGAAGTGGTGAAAAAACAAAAACAAATCAGTGACAGAATTGCTTTTCAACAACACTGAATTTATGGGATTTATACAACGATAAGATGAAGTACCTTGATTTGTTAAGCATTAGTGCACTGGATTAGCCACAAGCATGAATTTAAACCTGTTATTTCAACTACAAACTGCTTCTGAATATGGTTTTCCGTGGCATCAGTGCGTACAAATAAAATAAGCTATACTGCTCAATATTTATCACAAACAAAGCAAACGCACATCGGTGTCTGTGTCAGTGAGTGTGGTGTTAGCATACCTCTTGCAGACAGCTTCTTAGTGTTGATGATTTTTGCAGCATATTCCTGTCCTGATGACTTCTTTACACACCTACGCACCACTGAAAAAGCTCCCCTAAGAAGAAAGAACATAAACAACCAAAAATCAGTTCCATTTCAGACGCTGCCTCTCTGGCACACACACACACAGTGTGACATTTGAAGCTGCATCTACATGTGGCAGTGGTTTGTTGTGAATACTAACAATCTCACCCTTTCCCCCCTTCTCTGCCCGTCTCTCTGTCTCACACTCACGGTTTTTTTTATTTTACAGCCATCATATACTACATCATTATAACAGGAGCAGTGAACCTGAAAAGGTGAGACAATCAAGCAAACCAGCAGTCATAACAAGCTTCTCAAGCAGCTATGAATATGAACGACCGAGTACTTTCTCTAATCTCTGATATGCACACAACACAATGCAACCTACTCCCCCCCAAGAGGAAATTCAATTTGCAACAGGCAGTACAGAGACTGGGCTGCGTTTCACACAACAATCGTCAACATTTAATACATTCACACTCACAAATGCACTCAAACATAAAAGGAAGTGCACACTACAAGACGCCTGCCACTCTGAGGAGTTTCATATTGACCTAGATGAATGCTCGCACAGTGGCTCTGGTGATTCTATGAGTCTGAGCAGTTACACAAGATGTAATTACACATGGTTTTCATAGCATCTGGACAACCTGCAGTTTCGGGCCCTCGAGAGTTTCCCTAAAAGAGAAGAAGGGCTCTTTTTGTTTTGTTTTGTTTTTTTTCTAATGCGCTGGATGATATAAGGAGGGCTGCTCCTTTCTGCTGCACACTGCTCCTGGTCTCGATGATTCACCAGTAAATGAGAAGCGACAGGTGACACAAGTACAAGTCCGTGACTTGACATTAATAAGCTATGACGGAGCAAAATTCATTATCAAACAGGTGCAGAAAGATAAGCCGGGGTAAGTGGTCGGTCTGGAGGAAGATCAGGGGCAGTGGAGGGAAGATCTGTAGGTGTGTGCGTGTGTGCCAGTGGACTGGCTATGTAATCAGTGCCATCGATTACTGTCAATTACAAAGGACAGAGTGGAAGTGGCAGCTGAAATTAAGGGCAGTGTATCTTTATACGACCAGCGTCGCCCTGCTGTTGATTTGAGGGATAAAAGCCTTAGCCGGCCAAGAACAGCAGATGCTGTCGCTGCTGCTGGAGCAGAGGAGGTAGCAGTCTGATTTTTCTGCCGTCATCAAAATACCGAGAAAACACGTCATGCCTCTTACACAGTAAACGCCAAATTGCTCTTGTAACCACCCAGAAATCACAGATCGGCTCTGTTACGGAGCCTTAACAGCGATTCATTTATTGATAACATGATGGAGGGGACAGCTGGTGCGCGGAGCTTATAGGTATTACAGTGCAAACATAAAAGCTAAGAGCTTGGACCGAATAACTTCCTCATTAACTGATCCAGGGGTACGTAGCGTTACTCAACACAGTAACACAAATCATCTGCAGCTGCTTGGAGAAGAAGAAAAAAATGAAAAAAGGGAGGGGGGTCGGCCTAGTTAGCTAGCGATCACAGCCTTAGGTCGAGCCCGCACAGAGCTGCCAGCCCCGTGGGCTGGTGAAATGTCACAGGGCTACGTCTCCGGCGTCTCTCGGGGCCCGGCTGACGGGTCAAACAGACCAGAAAACACCGGCTACCAGACGCGGAAAGGCCAGCAGCTGCTCATACACCAACATCTGCGCCTTCTGCTCATCCCTACCAGCGATTAAAAGACGCAACGCTAGTCGGCTAACTCGGCCAGTTTATCAATATCAGCGTGGTAGCTCCCTGGCTAGTAACTGAACGTTAGTGCGCTCTTCCCGTTACTGCGGGAGCAGCTGTTAGCCTATAGCAGTGGTTATTTAGCCTGACTGCACTACGACAATAGCACACGCCTGCTAGCATGCACTGACAGACCACTAAAAGCAGGCAGCAGAATTAAGTCTACAAGCAATTTTGGCTAACTGTCACTGCTAGCTGGCTAACCAGAAATAATATGAGGCGAGGTTGCGGGGGTGGGGGACAAAACGACAAGACAAACACGATCCACACTGTAACGTTGAGGCTGCTTACTTCCCGAGCTCCTCGTATAGCTGGTACTCGTCAGTAAACCGGGTGGAAGTAGCGGTGGTTGCCATGGTTGGAGCCGTGAGAGGGGAGCCCGAGCCTTAGGGTACGACGGCGGCAGCTGCGGCGGCAGGCTCTCGTACGGGGTCCGAGAGGAGGGTAGCCTAGCCTCCAATACTAAAGCACCTTTCTGACAGGCAGGCAAGACTGAAGAGAGGAGAGAGGCGAGCAGAGACGGAAAGGGAGGGGCTGGCTACGAGAGGAGGAGGAGGAGTGATGATGATGGTGGTGTGTGTGTGTGTGTGTATGTGTAGTAAAGAGGTGCAATCCTCGCGAGAATAGGCTCGTGCAGCAATGAGAGCGGGGCCTCCAATTCAATGAAGTCACTGAAAAATGTGGGGAGATGATGGTGAAATGTTCTCTCAGTCATTTAGATTAAATAATTCATCTTTTGTCGGGCAGTGGATCTCACAATGAGATGCTGCTAAAGTGTACAAGAGCCACGTGACGGTCCAGAGAAACGACAGGTTTGGCATCCAAGATCCGTCTCTTCTCATTTCTTTCAAAAAAAAATATTGCAGGCAACAACCCCGGCAGCAGCGTTTTTACTGCACCGGTCGGGATACACCCATCACTAGGTCACACCTCACTGCAGCAGAGTCAGACTGTGACACACACACACACATTCATACACACACAAGGCATAAGTTCACACTCAAGGAATCAATATTGATTAATGCAGGTCTTGCTCTCAACACAGGAGGTCGGCCTTCCTGAACAACTGAATTGACTTTGCATTTGAGGGGAGTGCATGTGCATAAGAGAGATAGGGATGGTTAATGGGAACAGTGTGACTGCTGTATCAGGTTTCCACTGACGAGCATCCACAGTGTGAGGGCTGTTGGCTTGGCGGCGCTAAAAGACGGTGTCACAAAGATCCAGAGTGCCTCTCTAAATGTTTAATGTGGCATGAGTGGGAGGCCATCAGAGGACAGGCAAGGTGGGGCTGGAGAGTTACAGTTAGAGGGCCTCTGCATGTGAGCAGTTCAGCTCGGAGAAGGGACAGCAAACAGCACACAGACACAGTCCTAAGAAAAAGAGAGCGAAATGGTGATTTCACTTGAAAGTCTTTATGCGTGGTTGTCAGCGTGGGAACGCAAAAGCTGAAAACGCTGAAAAGTTCAAATATTACGAGTGGAGCCAGCTGAATCGGCGATGGAGAGCATGAAAAGGAGGCCGGCATTTATGTGCGAGCGTGTGCATGTTTGTGTGTTATGTGGAAGACAAACGAGCACTGCATTGTAGGCTACTGGCCCTATGCTGCCCTCCTTTTCCTACGTGCTAACCCCGTTGCCTCTCCTCCTCTTCCTCCACCTCCTCAGCCTCCACAAAAGTTATATAATGGTGAACTCCTCAGCCTTTGTTATCTCACACCAACCACACACTACGCCTTGCCCGCTTCATGAGAGACAGAGGAGTGAGGAGAGAGAGAGCGAGGAGAAAGTGGGATGATTTCTCATGAAGAAAAGAAACATAATCTGTGATTTTTCATATTTTATTTTCAGATTGTAACAGTCACGCATATGCACACACTGTGCACTTTATGTGCGTGTGTTACCTACAGTGACGCTGACACCGGCTGACTGTGACTTCTCTCTTGGTTTTGCAATGAAAATGGTGCATGAAGGTGGCAGCTATTTATGCTGACATCTCTTATTACTCCCATGCCGCCCTGCAGGGAAAAACAAAGCACTCAATGTCTATGAAATTGCACTCAATCTCAAAGGAAATGCTGAATTATCATCATATTATAACATGTTTCACTATACACATTAAAGGCACTTCAAAGGTTTCCCTTAGTTAATGTATAGCTGCAGAAATGTATTTAGTAGTTCTTTGTTAAAAGCCCCAGTTGAGGTTCTGCGGTAGTCAGAGCCAAAATATCATATTTCTGTTTGTAGCAGACTCTCATTGCTAACTGAAGCTGTGTTTATACCCAGAAAAGACTAACTGTGTAATCAAAGCTTGAGTAGCTGCGATACATTTAGGAATGAATTTTCCTCTGTTGTGACTAATGAGGGTGAATATGCCATCTGTTACATCATCACAACTGAGAGGGTGGATGTGGCCAGAAGCTGAGTCATGACACTCCCATTCTCCACTGCTTTTGGAGAAATAATCCGACTGGGGGAAGTGAATGAGTAACACTCTTCCTTCCTTCAGCAGATACTGTCGTGATGCCCGCGAGCAATAAGCTACCGACCCCCAACCGCTCAGCAAATCTGTCGTTGATGGTCGTGGCTGGGCTGTGCAGCGCCTGGGTGTCAGTGTGAGAAGCTGCATGGGCGAAAAGCAGGGTGTTGCTGATGAAACGCCAGTGTGCTCTGTCAGCTCGGACAGGATAAATAAATAATGGTAAGTTTGTGAAGATCACAGCAAAAATCAGGGGCGACATGTACTCGGCTCCTGTTCTTGATGATTACAGAGTTTAGTCATTCTGTGTTTCCTCCATTTCAGGGAGCGCTGCTAGAAATTCAAGCTCTGCTGACTCAGCCTGGGATTACTTCATGTGGACTATTTCACTACCTATTGAAAAGTTGAGCCATGAGCTGCAGTATCGGTCGGATGTTTACACACACTCATCACAGGCATGAATGTCATGGTAATTTGGGGCTTTTAATGGTTTCTTGGAACTGCTCTTTTTACAGAGTGGAATGATTGTACAACATACATCTGTAGTGCAAAAGGTTGAATTTATTTTGCATTTTCTCCACACAGTACCAAAAGTATACATACAGGTTCAGATTTATACATACACTCACATAAGCCTAAGTGGTGCTGACAGTTTTACAGTGTCTTCTAACTTAACAAGGCCAAGGCCTCTTAATTCCTACCACAACTGGTAGTTTCTCTTTGCCAGTATAAAAAGTATTTGTTTGACAGCTCTCTTTGGATTGACCAATACTCAGAATGATGGGGAAGTCCAAGGAACTCAGAATAACTATAGATTTACACAAGCTGGGAAGGTCTGTTCTAAACAACTGCGGATTCCAACATCAGTTCAGTTATGTACAATTGCAGCTGTACATACAATTGGGGTGGCTGTAGCTCAGGAGGTACAGAAGGTCATCTACTGATCTGCATTTTGGTGGTTGGATCTTGCTGCTCCAGTCTGCATGCCAAATATCCTTGGGCAAGACACTAACCTCAAACTGCTCTCAGATGCATTCATTGGAGTATGAGTGTGTGCAAATGTTAGATAGAACGCACTTACGTAGAAAAAAAGCATAGAAAAACCATAGCTTGTACAAATGGGTGAATAAGGCAAGCTGACCTTTTCAGCTTGGAGTGCTCAGGTAGAGTAGAAAAGCGCTATACAAGAAATTTACAGTTATGTAAGTAGAAGTGATTTGGATGTACCACCACTTTGCCAGAGATCTGGAAGAAGACTCAAACTGTTACCCTCAGATAAAAGGAAATTGGCTAGGATGTTCAGGAACCGCCAAGGCTTAAGCCTGCCATGAACTGAAAACTGCTTGAAGAACAGCATCACTGTCCACAGTGAAACAAGTCTCATCACCGGGGACTGAGAGGTGCCGACCAAGAAAGAAGCCCCTGGTCCAGAATTGACATCTTCAAGCTGGTCTGATAAGACAAAGATTGAGCTATTTGGCCGCAATGACAAGACATATGTTTGGAGGAGTAACGGGGAAGCCTTTAAACCTAAGAACACTGCACAAACTGTCAAGCATGGCATGCTCTGGGGCTGTTTTGCTGCTAGTGCTACTGGTATGTTGCACAAAATGGATGGAATAATAAAGAAGGAGGACTACCTCTAAATTCTTTAACTTCACCTCAAATCAACAGCTAGACAGTTGAAACAAGGGAACAGTTTTGTGTTCCAACAGGACAATGATCCCAAACACACATGAGACCTGGCTTTTGAATGGATAAAGGAGGCTAACAATGAGCTTCTGAAGTGGACTTCCCAAAACCCTATTGAAAATTTGTGGACTACACTTAAAATTGGTTTTCATTCCAGGAAACCAATACATTTAAAGAACTACACCAATTCTGCTGAGACGAGTGGTTGAATTCTAATTAGAATTATTCCACAAGCTTGTTTATGGCTACCTCTGCTCTGGTTGAGGTGCAACTTGCTAAGGGACATTAACCCAAATATTAGAGTAATGATAGAAAATCCAAAATAGCCATATTATACAGTATTTATACTCCATTTTTTTAAATAATTTTATTTTCTGCATGGTCAGTATTTTCATTGTTACCTCCCTCACACTTTTATTTAAACATAAATCTGGATTGGTTACAAAAGTTATTCATTTGTAAATGTCGACAAAGTTGATAAGATTAAAGGTGATAAAACAGAAGAAGATACTGGATGTAACCCCATTGTGCAGCCCAAAGATAAATAGACATTGTGACATCACCTGCTGGTTTTGGACTTTGTATTTTGAAGCCTCGATTTTGTGGAGCCAGAAGTGATGAAATCTGGATGAGAGGCAGGAATGCTAAGTTATTGGGTAATGCCTGCAAGCTTTTACATATGTACATATCTGCTAATTAGTCCCAAGTAACATGCAAGTATACTCACCAGCTTTGTAGATGTTAAGCACCCCACAGCATTCTGTATTACTTGCCAGATAACTCCATTAAAAATGCTCCAAAAATACGCAAATACCACAAACACTGTGGAACGGTCCAGTTCACTGACTCTAATTAACTAAGCTTTTCAAGTGTAACTCAAGGATAAGTTATACAAACATTACCCGCTGTGCAGTTATTATGAAAAGGGAACACTAACCATACAGGCTCAAACCATTTTTTTATTCCACTCTGTTAACAGGCTTTTTAAATGCAGTGTATCTGGACATCTTAACATGGGAATCTATGGGAATTAACTCACATTTAGAGCCCTCAAGTGGCCATCGGTGGAAGTGCTGTTTGTGTGTTCGGCATAGCTCCTTAACAGCTCCTTAACAGACCATTAGGTTGTTTTCCACTTCAGGGAAAAGGATCTAATGGTCATTTTGTGTGGCCTGCAACTTCATG
Source organism: Pelmatolapia mariae (assembly GCF_036321145.2). Lineage (NCBI taxonomy): Eukaryota > Metazoa > Chordata > Actinopteri > Cichliformes > Cichlidae > Pelmatolapia > Pelmatolapia mariae. Next base: position 10,019,062 of record NC_086234.1, read on the forward strand.
TGTGTTCCCACGATGGTACACTGTCCTTTAGGACTGTGTGTGTGTGTACGTGTGTACAGATCATCATAGAGTAGTACCTTTAATATTGAGAGAGAAGAGAAAATGGAGACAGCTGAGATAAGCCTGGAGTCTATGTTTTTAGACTAGATTCCCATGTTAAGATGTCCAGGGGAGCACAAAAGAGAAATGTTTTTAAATCTCTCCTGTGTGTTAAAGCAGCTGCCGCTACATTAGCAGGCTAATTTGAATAACCTTTGCGTGTCTTCATCGTAGCGGAAACACAGACAAACAATGATCTGAAGGGATATTTAAGTGCTGCGAAAAGGGTTCCTGAGGGAAAAGGTTCCAGGTACTTTAGATGGAAAAATAACTACTGGTTGTCCTAGAAAGTTTATTCTCGTCTTCTGGATGTTGAATTTTTTAGTGCAATGTTTTCAGATGATAGAGAATGCATAAAGACTGTAGGTTGTGAGAGGTGGGCACATTTTATTTTATGGTAGCCAAGCCCATTATTTGGTTCTGCTCCTGTACATTTAAGCAGAGAGCCAAAAATTTTCAAGTCAACTGCTTTGAGATACAGGGCACTGAAACAGTGTCCTTCTCACACTGTACTTCCAGTGTAAATTATAGGGGAAGGAAAAGAATAATGCAAAAACACATTGAAAACTTTGATTTTTAATTCCTGCTTTAGGTGGTCTTCCTCAAGCTCTGCTTAGAAACACTGTGGACAAACAAAGAGGGACAGTATTTGAAGATTGAGATATCAACTCAGATAAACATTGCACATGTATTTTATATATATATATATATACACACAGCAGCTCCTGACAGCAAAATACTTGCGAGTAGATGAGTAGCCTACAGTTTTTGCATTTTAAGATCATCAAAAAAAATGTAAACTTAGACAAAGTTAGCATGAGTAAACACAAAATGCATTTTTTTAAAAATATGATGTCATTTGTGATCAGAAACAAGCAATCCAAACCATCCTGGCTGAACAAAGGAGAGACGGTTGCTGACCAAAAAAGAAAACCAAAATAATACTAGCTTAAAACTCCTAATCAGTAATTGTGATTTCAAGTGTTTCTGGGCAGTTGGCTGTCCTATTAGATAAGCTGAAAGTAAAAAAAAAAGAAAGAAAAAAAAAGACATGGTCAAAAAGTCAGTTTTGCTTAGGATAGTTGTTAATGGAGTGACCTGGAAGTATCTGTCAAGTGGCCATAACAAGAGTTGTTTAAACTCTCTAAATACTGAGGAAAGGTACTCCAGTACTTTATTTATCACCTACTTTAGCAGGGCATAGTCTGCACACAAAGAGGAAGAAAACAGTTACAATGGATCCTCTTCTAGCAAAAAGAAGACAGAAAATAAGATTAGTTTCATTATATAGGCTATATATATTCCTTGTTCTTTAAAAAACAGCTTTTGATAATGATAATGATAAGGAGAAAATTATAATTTTTCTCTGGGGGTTCTTGTTTCTTTGGCCTGCATGAAACAACACGGTAAGAACACTTTAGAGTGAGGCAAGATGCACATTTTGTAGTCTACCTTCAGAACATTGTATGTAAACGCAGCAAACACCTACCATCACATTGTTAAAGTGTCAAATGTAAGTGTAAATATGTCTTTATCAGTTCTCCTTCACACCTTTCTTTGACCACATGACGTCTTCCATCGAGGGCTGGGAAATGTGGTTATGAAAAGAATGTAGGAGGTACATTTTTGACAAGTCAACTGCACCCCGGATTTTTTGTAAATTAGCAGAAGTTGGCCCCAAAAGAGGTTCTGTAGGGTCTTGACCTCACTATATATAAAATGATCTAAGATGAAAACTGAATCAGTTTAAGCTTGTGTTCTACATGCTTTTAAACCAACAGTACACAACTTGGCCTTTACTTCCATCTTGTGTTTAACAGAGAAAACTGCAGCATGAAGGAGGGGAATAAAAAGATCTGAGAAATGCAGCTTTTCACAGCACTGGTGACTTACTGTACACCACACTAGTTAAACACACACGCACAAGCATGCCTGAGAGAAAGACAATCCAAAATAAATTCAAGCTTGTGTCCCCAGCTCTTGTTTTTTTCTTTTTACTTTTTTTAAGTCATTAAAGATGAATGCTGGACAATCAGTTCAGGCATCAATGACGAGTGTTTGTAAACGTGACCACAACTTTATATTGTTCTAAACTTTCAAGAACTGCCTTGAAAATAAGCAAACAACAAAACAGTACATTTGCAGCCATAGATCTTATACAGTCGATGTCATTTATCTACTTATTTTCTGCACTGTCAGTGCATTCTTTGTTCATATGTAAATGTCAACAAAGCTGATAAGATTAAAGTTGAAAAAAACAGAAGAAGATACTGGATGTAAACCCATTGCAACCCCTCTGTGACATCACCTGCTGGTTTTGGACTTTGTATTTTAAAGCCTCAGAAGTGACGGGATTTAGACTACAGGGTGATATGATATTAGCTACTGCCTTTTTGTTTGTTTAGTTGCAACTAGTTGTAACTAATTGTCTCGCCAAGCGACACTAGTTACAAATAAACTGTATCATTCAAAACACTTATGCCATTTAGTTCATTTTCAGCAAAACTAGACCAACCTCAGTTTCAACAAAGACATAAATGAAGAGTCACACATCAACACTCATGAAGAGTCGTGTGATGAAGACACAGAGTGGTAAAAACATCAACTTGCTTATGTATTTTTACTGCACATGTGATGCTGCAGTGTGGCCATAGCATCTGTAAAGACAGTGCACGGGGTAAAGTGTAGAGAATGCCCGCCTCTGGGATGTCAATCAGTCCCAAGCCTCTGATTAATTTTGTTCCGAACGTCTTGAATAAATGCTACAGAAAGAGGTGCTCCATCCATCAGAGTCATAATAGGTCAAGAAACTTTATTTGCTTAATGCCAAATGCTGAATGTTAAACTATGTTACATTTACTCTAGCAGATAAAAATACTTGGAGTTTGTTTTTCATACTGTTGCTTATAAAGCTAAAAAGGATCCTCTGAGTTTTCATTTAGATCCGTGAAGGTTTTAGGTTCATTGACTTTAATGCAAACCATTGCGCTCGTTTGCGGGTTCATATATTTTTTAAAAGAAAGAAAACAGAAAAAAAACACCCCCCAAAAATCTTTTACTGGGTTTTAGTGCAGACTTTAGTTCATCCCCCGTTTGGAACAAGCTATTTTAGCATCTCTTTTCAGTCAGTTTCCTTTTTATATTTCTGTGTTCACACCCAGACCTGTGTGTTTGTGGTGACTGTATTAGGGATATCTGGTCTTAGTGAAGTCACTGAATAGAAAAGATGTAGGGAACAGAGCTTTTAGAGCAGTATTAAGCATGAACCTTTGCTGCATGCACGCATACACACATACACACATACACACTGTCAACGTTCCCTCCAATTGCGCACTGCTGGCACTGTCTCTGCGCACAGAAAATTTGTGTTGCGCACAAAAAAAAAATCTAACCTGAATTGAAATGAAAATAAATACGTTAACAATTCTGTTTTGCAGTGTTAGTCAGTAAGTGACTGGCTGCTCCCGTATGGGATTAGAAGATGACACCTTATCCCATAGTCCAGCCAATGATGGATTCACATTCATATATACGCAGCTAATCAACGTCGTTAACAGGCTATGACAGCGTCCTTATGTGCCGACACCGGTGTTTTGGCTAGCAAAGAGGCGTGGCTGATGTGGAGTGAAGCCACGTTAATGACAACGTGTACAACCTTTGGAGATGTGAGCAGGACAGACGGAACAATTGACGAGCCTTTCCTATTGGTGGAAAAATGTACCATGTCGACCAATCAAAAAATGATATGGCAACATGGGATTTAGTTGTTTAGGAAGGGGGAAGTTTTAGGAGTGACGGTGGTGTTTTGAGATGTAAGAGATTTGCGACGTTTAGCGCAAATCTTGTGTAGTTAGTGTGTAGTGTAGTCAATAGTTTTGTTGTGTGTGTCAGAACAATGAGGCGACTGCTGAATGTTACAGGTGTTACAGGAGTGATACATCTCCTGTTGTCAGGCCTGCAGGTATCAGGCTGTTGTTCTCCTTTATCTCATAGTGGACAGAAATTATGTTTTGGAGTGGCACAAATAATTTGTGTGGCATCAAATTTGATGCAGAACAGCTGATTGTTCTGTAAATAGTTTGAAATGTTAATTTAAAAAAACGCTTTGGCTGCATTTTTAGGTAAACAGCTGCAAAAACCTTTGTTTGCAAAACTCAGTTACTTTTTTGAAGAAGTAACTATATAATTAAATTGCCCAACATTATATACTGTATTTTGCAGACAGAGAGTTACAGGACTTTCTCCCAGACCACAGACTCATACTCATAATACAAGTCAGAGCTTTATAAAAAAAGAAGAAGAAGAAGAAGAAGAAGAAGAAGAAAGTCGTGTTTTCAAAACTGGAGTTTAAGTTATTTTTACTTCCAATAGTGTTAACATACTACACAGGTCATGAACAAGATTTTTTTTTAAATTTTCATTGTAAGTGGGTTAAAGCAGTTAATTAAAAGTAATCTAACATAAATGTAAATGCTGTAATTTTATTATTTTAATAAACCATGTAACTTGGATGGATTCGATGCTGGCGTGACCACAGTGCACACGTCTAATGTTGCTCACAGTGGTCCAAGGGACCGCTCAGGGAGTTTGTGTGTTCGCTCAGACACATGAAAAATTAGAGGGAACATTGGACATTGTGTGTGTGAGTTTGTGTGTTCATCTGGATCACCTTCCTTCTCTTTACCACACTTAGAAATAACATCCAGATGTCTTCACTGTAGATCTGGTGAGGTTTAGATGAACTGAGGGAACACAGAAGGGAACTAACAAACCTAAAGTAAACTAAAACTAAAGTAAAAACAAAAGGCACAAATAAAAGGACAAGAAGCAATAGAAATCATCTTAGGATAACTCATACACACAAGAAAATACAAAGTAACACTGCTAACAGAAAACTATAAATAATACAGAACTCCAACATGAATTGCTTCTCAACACCAGAAAGAATCACAATGTGCAGAAAAATTCAAACCCAAGGGTCAAAGACGCAAACACACACAGTACACTGTGCAGTCCAGAAGCCCCACTTTCTGTTTCCACCCAGGGAGGAAATAAACGTATAAAAAAATACCATCTTGCAGACAGCTGCTGGCATTTGTGGCTCAGTAGGCAGACAGTAGGCAAGTATTGCTTCTGTGGGTGTGTACGTGTGTGTGTAAATAGGTCATTACAAAGACCTGCAGCTCTGATACTTAAAGAATGTGAACAAGACAGAGACAGTGAAAATGTAACCTGTTCGCTATGTATTGTCAAACAGAGAGCACAAAAGAGATATTTTTATAAAGACCTGTGTGAAAACATCTGTCTGAATAATCTTTGAAGGTTTGCACTGCAGTGGAAACACAGACAAACACAGATGTGCAGAAAACTTGAAGAAACACGGAAGTATTTGTTCAGGAGGGTGGACGATCAGATCTGCAGAGCAAAAAACTAGAAGCTACTTGGAACAAGGACAGAGAACAAAGGTGAGCGGAAAATTATGAATGATTATAACAGTGTTTTATGTTTTTACATGGATTCAACTTAGTCTGTTCTTTTCACTGTAAGTCATCTGTTGGGGTGCGTTTTGTTCAGCAGGAGTAGACGAGATCTAAATGATGCCAAATACAGCTGTGGCCAAGAAATGTCGCTCCCTAATGATTAAAAACTATAAACCAGTGCAAAAATTACAATTATAGATAATAAATAACTAAATATAATCCCAAATCACACATTACAAATACTTAGCGTTGGTTTGTGAATTTTTGTCGCTCCCTAAATTGGCGCACAAATCATCAAAGCTCTCTGAACGTGGTCTTTAGTCTAAAGTTACTGAAAACCATCAAGTTTTCACATTTCAGGCCACTTTGTGAAACTCTGTGGGAGAACAAGTTTATTTCCTTCTATCAAAATATTTATCAGATAGCGTGAAGGTGATATAACCTTTTTTATTTTGATCCGAAAGGGAATATTGCACACTTTTTTTCACGATTTCAAAGACCAGTCTTATTATTAAGACCGGGGTTATTATTCTAATGGTCACTTAGCCTTTAAACAGTATAAATTTGCCATAGGTAGTAGAAATAAAAGTAAAGAGGATGAATAAAATGTTTGTGCTCCGAACTAGCGTGTTAGCAAATGAGGAAGTGTTCCAGTTGTTGGGAAGTTTTTCAGTTTTAAAAAAACTGAGACTTGTTCTGTTTGATTTTTTTTTTTTTTTGCTTGAGGTTAAATTTTACTGCAGGCATGTTCAGGCAGCTCCTCCACACACAAAGACAGGGAAGCACGAGAGGCAAAGATGAGGTATAACTCAAAGCAAATGGATGTTTTACCTGCAGAGAGAGAAAATGGGTCCCAATGGATTTTGTTTTCAGTGCTTCACAGCTCTGCTGTCCACAGGTTGCTGACAGAACCAACTAAAGTTGGAATCACATCTAACTGACAATTTAATTTTTGTTTAGCTTTAGAGTGGCCTCTGTTTTTATTAGGGTGAGGGTGTTTTTTCTTTTTTCTTTTTTTTTTTGCTTGTTTACTTTGTTCTATTCATTTCTGACATAAGAATAAGCTCCAGAAGTTAATAATTTCAAAGTTGCACCAAATTGATAATATTTAACACAAACATGTCCATAACGTTTAAAGTAATCCTTCTTACAAATGACCTAAACTAATCGCAGAATTCTAACTTAAATCTCAGAATTCTGAGAAAAAATAATTCTGAGAAAAAATAATTCTGAGAAAAACGTCAGAATTCTGAATTTAATCTCAAAATTCTGAGAAAAAAAGTCAAAATTCTGGAAAACAAGAAGAAAAAAGAAGAAGAAGAAAAAAGAAGAAGAAAAAAAGTGGCCCTGATCCTCTTCCGTAGGAAATAGCTTCCATGTCTGAAAAATAAAGCAGGCACTGAAATGCATTAAATCTGCTTGGCCAGCAGAGGGTGACTCCTCTGGCTGCAAGACCTTCCAGTTGTATATTTGGCTCCATTCCTTGGCAAACTAGCTCAGCAAAAACTTTGATGACAACTTCATGGGCTGTCAGTATCAGACAAAACAGTTTTTTATCTGTTACATGGTTTTAATGTTTAGATTTGTTATTTTGTTCCACAAATTACTTCTAACATCTTCTTTCTCATCTTTCATCATCAATCCACAGGCCTGAAGACCCTTATCAGCTGATTGTGAAGTTCCACATAAGTCTTGCTGACAGTTAACAATGACTACTCTAGCACAAGTTAAAAAACTGCTGAAGGATTACCTGGATGAGCTAAATGAAACCGAGCTAAAATCCTTTCAGTGGTACTTGGCTTTGAATGAGACAAAGGGATGCCATACTATCAAGACATCTCATCTGGAGAATGCTACCAGAGAGAAAACTGTGGACAAGCTGGTCCAGGTTTATGGGGAAGATGATGCTGTGAAGGTGGCAATTGACAATTTCAGTAGCATTAAGCGCAACGACCTGGCAAAAAAGTTAACTAAAGGTAAAATGCCATGGTGGTGTTGTCACATCATGCAAACATTGAATATCTGTTCATTTGTATCTTCTTGTCTTGTTCATTATCTCTCCCAACGCGTAACATACCCTCGATTTGTCACATCAATAGGCATCTCATAGTAACACAAAAGGTAACTTTCCACGTTCTTATGAAATGCTCAGTCAATCGAATAGAACGCTGCAAAGCGGCTTTCTATTCCAGCCCTAACCCTAATCTTAACCCTACCCTTAACCATAACCTTAATCATAATTTTAACCATGCCTAACCCTATCCCTAATCTTGACCCTATCCCTCCTAACCATAATGTTGTTAGGTTGATTTTCATGTCACACGTAAAAGATTTTTTAAAGATTCATTCCAACCCACTCTCATGTGTCCGAAGGCGTAACTGTGATGGGTTACGCCGTCACAGACCACTGACAACCAACATGAGTGCAGGCACGCACAACCACAATTAGATTCCACACTCTTCACGCTGTGTTATTGTGGCTACGTGTCATTAAGCCAACAGGTCAGATAAACTGGAAGGGGTAACATCTAATTCAGATATCCTGAACACAAAGGAACCACAGAGACTATGTTGACCTCACAGTCATTTTATTATTTACAGACCTGGGGCATGCACAACAAACACTCAAACAGCTCTCCACATCTTTTGCCCTCTGGTGGACAAATCCCTGCCCACCCCCCGTTACATCATAACATTCCTCCCCCCTTAAACCAGTCTGTGGTGGCAGCTGATGTAGCTGATGCCATTGGGTACACATCTAACCATTTGGAGTGGGCATCCACTATTACTAGGAAGATTTTACCCAAAAATGGGCCAGCATAATCTATATGTATTCTTCTTCATGGCTTCTCTGGCCACTCCCAGAGGTGTAGCAGTGCCTCTTGAGGCCTGTGTCTATGTTCTTGACATGTACTGCAGGACCTCACCTTGTCTTCAATGTCAGTCTCCATATGCGGCCACCACATGTAGCTTCTGGCCAGGCCCTTCATGCAGCTCATTACCGGGTGTGACTGATGTAGCTGTTCCAACAGGGGGCGTCGACCTCATTCTGATATCACCACCCTAGCCCCCCACAGCACACACCCATCCTGCACACTTAGCTCCTGTTGTCTCTTTCTGTAGGGCATAAAATCAGGATGCTGCGTAGTGGGCCATCCACCTAGAACATACTCACACACTCGGGAGAGTACGGGATCTTTGGTTGTCCACCTTTGTAGCTGCTCAGATGTCATAACGCCCTGGTCCTGATCCACCATTAACACCTGTTCCTCTGCTGCCAGGGCTTTAGGGGGGTTTGTCTGGAAGAGGAAGACGACTCAGTCCAGCATCATTACTGTTGTTCTTGTCCTCTCTGTATTTAATGACATACTTAACATACGCTTAACAATACTGCCTATCGCATGATCCTCCGTGACGCCATCAGAGGGACGCCCTTCATCTCATGAAAAAAACTTATCAATGGCTTGTGATCCATGATAATCATATACATCCTGCCACACAAGTACTTATGAAAATACTGTACACCTGTCACGGTTAACGTTGGCCAACTGTGCGGATGTGGGGAAACGAGGACCCAAATGCTGGACTCTTTGATTTGTCTCCGCTCCTCAGTGTTTGAGCACCCCGTGCTCGCTGCCCTCTCATCTCCACACTCTCTTAGGGAATAACAAAGAGGCAGCCATCAGACACACCACAATGCAGCAGACTAAACGTGCTAACTGGCCAAGAGACTAACGTGAAGTCACGCAACGATCCAGTGGATCATTGCGTGACTTCACAGAAGCTTGTGCAGTGGGGCCAACAGCATGGACAAGTTTGGCAAGAACTTATCATAGAACTTCAACTACCCCAAATAAGCTTTGAGCTCTGTCGCTGATTTTAGGGGTGGCACCTCCTGCACTGCTTTCACTTTTGCCGGCACTAGACATAATGTGGTCTTATCCACCCAATGTCCTAAAAATGTCACTTCCTTCTCCATGAACTGACATTTGCTCCTTTTTAAATGCAGACCCGCCTCCTCTAAGTGCTGCAGTACTCCATCCAGTGTCTGAAGATGTTTTTGGTCATTTTTTCCCATCAGAATGACGTCATCCAGATACACTGCGACATTAGTCAGACCTTGGAACACACTCTCCATGGTGCACTGAAAAATGGCAGGACTTGAACTCAAGTTAACCTGTTGTATGTAAATAATCTCTTGTGTGTGTTCACCTTGAAATTCTAGATTCCTCATCAAATACAACCTGTTGATGGGCATGACTCATATCTAACTTGGTGTATTTTTCCCCTCCTGCTAGCCCTGCTATCATGTCCTCCATTCTTGGAATGGGGTATTGTTTTACAAGTGACACCTTGTTAACAGTCAGTTTGTAGTCACCACAAATCCTGTCACTGGAGTCTGGCTTTAGTATTGGTACAATGGGTGCTGCCCAATCAGAGAATTTCACTGGCTGGATAAATTTCTCCTCCAACAGTGTCTCCACTTCTTGCTACACTTTCTTTTTCATAGCAAACGGAACTGATTGTGGCTTATATAAGCAAGGTTTAGAATCACTGGCTACATGTATCTTTGCTGCGAACCCCTTTAGCGTTCCTAGCTCATCCTTAAACACTGTTGCATGTCTGGCCAGTATCTGCTGCAGCATCTTCTCTGCCTTCTATCTTATGTACAGGATGCCACTCTAGTTGGAGGACCTTAATCCATCCACGACCCATCAAAGTAGTTCTAGCCCCTTTAACCACCACCATCCAGTGTTTTTTCTTACTGTCTCTGAATTCCACCTTCACTTTGGCTGCTCGTGGCCTTTGGCTACCTTGTGGCCTCCACACGTTCTCAGTTTGATTCCACACTTGCTTACTTTGGGTGCATTACTGCCTTTAAAAGGTTTTTTAAATGTCTCCTTTGACATGATAGTGAAGCCACAGCCCGTGTCTGCTTCAAAAATCACATTCTGTCCATTTACTTTTAGTTCCTTTCTGATGGGTTCCTCCCTCGGAATACTAATCTCCTCATGCATATTGTACATAGTCACACTACTTGCCTTTATGTGCATTTCAGCTTCTTTCTCCTAACTCTCCCCATTCTCCTCTTCTAAGATATATGCTTGTTGCGACAGAGAAGTAATCCAAAATCTCACAATATTCTTCCCAGGATTGCAACTCGCTGTCAAACAGCACCACCAGGCCCACGGTGGTAGCCATCATTCCTCACCCAGAGTTATACTTTTGTTGGGGGTTTTCTGTTATTACAAGACACTGTAGGTTTCCGGAAAGTAGTCATAAATACATTTGTGATTATCATAGAAAATATGGCTGGAAATGAGCAGAGAAAAGTATTGTTTTGTGAAGAAAATTGCCTTGATTGATAATTATTATGCCAACTGGGATGGGCAGTGGAGTATAAAGGAAGGCTATCAGGGCCTACTGGAGAGTGTTAGATGGTTACGGTGAGGGTAACATATAGGGTGGTTCAGCCACTTGAGCTTTGCAAATAGACTACTTTTTTTGTTTTTCATTGAGTTACTTTTATTTATTTTTTAAATTCTTTCTGTAATTAGTTCTTTGTGCACTAGGGATAATAAAGTACACACTCCGAACCCTTCCTGACTATGCCTATATTTGTTCGGGACAAGTTTCTGAGAGGACCCCTGCGACAGTAACATGCTGACGATTTGTCACAGTCGTCGGTATGTTACGCGTTGGGATGAGAACCTGTTCATAGACATCATCAAAGATGGATGTAGCTTCTGGGGCAGAAAAATTAAGCCAATGGTTAAATGCCTTAATCCTGCATTTCATGTAAAGGCCACCAGATGGCGGCAAAAAACCTCCAGATCTGCACAAGTCTCTCTGTAAACCCTTTGCTCCTGAGTTCAAGGTCTCTGTCACTTATATTCGGTCATACTGAATAAAAATGGTCTGTTTTGTAAATTTTGGTTATTTTGTGCTATTAAAAATGTGAAATTTCTTTGGTATTCTCACTCGTTGGCTAAGAACTCATCAATACTGCATCCATCTTTTATAGTGTCTACAGCTTTGGTTTAAATAGCAGTAACAGAGATGCCACACCCTTTTCACTGAATTAAATAAACAATAACATTTGTATATATTTCATTTTAAGCAACTTCCAGAAAGGACAAGCCAAATGATGAAGAGGCAAGTGGTGAATATTCAATTGATGAGGAATCACAAGATGAAGAGTGGAATGATGAAGAGGAAGAGGATGAAGAGTGGAATGAAGAAGAAGACGAGGATGAAGAGCGGAATGAAGAAGAGGACGAGGATGAAGAGTGGAATGATGAAGAGACAAGAGATGAAGAGGGGAATGAAGAAGAGGACGAAGATGAAGAATGGAATGATGAAGAGGACGAGGATAAGGAATTGAATGATGAAGAGTCAAGAGATGAAGAGTGGAGTGATGAAGAGCCAGTGGTCAAAAAGAAAAGAAGAGTCGATTGATTGAAACCTGAATGATGCGCTAGAGGTGGGAAAAAATCTAGGAAATGTCGAGTCATTAGCAAGTCGTCTACAACCCTGAACCTCCAATTATTTTTGAAACTGTCTTTTCATAGTGGATCAACTGACCACCCGAAAATACAGTTTTCTTATTTCTGTCTGTTTGTAATTTTTTTGTAATTTGCAGATGTTACTTGGTTTAACATGCTTGAGTCACTTGTAAGAATTGCCACTGCCACAATTGTAACAAATTCAGATTTCTTTGTTTTAAAATGTTACACGGTACAAAAACTCAAAAAGTGTGAAGTCTGCCAAAGAGTAATTTAATTATAGAAAAAATAAAGTAAAATATGTTGTAGACGTTTCTGTTAAGCTTACTTTTAACACACACATAATGATCGCACAAGTAGAGGACAAGAAATCCCACTTCCTGTTTTCACACAGGAAGGATAGACGCTGCTGATGTATGGTAAGACTATTCTGCTTATGCACAAAGATCACAGTTTATTGAATCAAATACCATCAAGATCATGGTTGCAAATATTAGTGTTATGAATAGTTTGTTTAACAGATTTTAACTTTTGTTTTTAGCCTGTCTTGTTTGGCAGCTTTAGCTTTTAAGCTAAACATATTATCTTTTCCAAGACAAGCTCTATAAACTCTCCACGGACTCTTCTTTTTCATGTTTTTCTTTCTTTCTTTTTTTTTTTTTTTTTTAAATGTATTTATTTATTCATTTCACACTACATAAGGTAAGAATAAGACGAAAGTGCACTGCTTCACTGGGTGAATGGGTTAAATGCAGAGGAGTAATTTCCCTACGAGGACTAACGCATACACATTACATTACATTACATTACACTAGTAGAAAAACACAATGGGTTGCCACCTGTTCCACCTGTAGCAAAAAACGCACAACCACGCCTGCTACAAACACTTTTGTAGTCTCTCCTCGGGACATTGAGTCTAATTCAAGTGCAACTGGACGTTCTGCACTGTGTGTCTCTTTTGTGAGGTCCTTCTTAATTGTTCTTCATACCTTTCCTTGACCTTGATGGAAAATGTGGAAAATATGGTCAAGGAAAGGTGGTTTAAAAAAGAAGACAGGAGGTTACCTTTAGGCAACTCAACTGCACCCTGGTAATATAGATTCTGATGTCCAGATTCTGATGTCTAACTTGTTCATCAAGGTCTAACTTGTAGTTCTTGTTAAAAGGAACTCCGCCTCGCATTCATGTGCGTGCTACGCCTTGGCAAGAGTGTAAGCCAATGAGAAACCCGAGGCACAAAACATTAGACCACAAAACACACAATCTTGACTTTGTTCACAGACCATAACTGTGTTTACGTTCAGCATAGAAATTATGCTGTGTGTGATGTATGTGGAAAGACAGTTAAAAACTGTGGCAAAACAACAAACCTCGTTAAAAAAGTGGGGAGCCGGCTCTCACTCGATGGGAGTTTGCTCTTCTGATTTACTACAAAGCATGACACATTACTAGAAGACAGTGTCAACAGTTTGTTAAAAAATAGTAACACGTCTGCACCGCATTTAGTAACTGTAACTGCGTTGTAACGATAGAAATAGTAATTAGTTAGATTACTAGTTACTGAAAAAGTAACGGTGTTACTAGTAACAGCTAGCACACCTTGGCTGGTTCTGTGGAGAACAGCTGGTTTGTTCTTCTGCCTTCAATCTCTCTGGTGTACCTTTTCAAACAGCTGGCCAAGGCTGTGAGTCTTACTTGGTAGTTTCCGAGGCCTCAGGTATGGACAGCTTACTATACTTCTTAGACACCTTTCTGCAGCTCCGATGGCAATATGAATAAAAATTATGACGTGACATGTAACCTTTAAATTTGCAGTTTATCAAATGCCTCTGCTTTACGTTTACTGTTGATTATTTTAGCTATTATATTAATATACAAGATATCAATTATTAGAAATGTGAGTAAGAAGCTCAGGTCAATAAAGGACCACTTTCTGTCTGCACCTTATACCCACAAAAATAGCCAACTTCCAGTGAATGGAGAGAATAGTTTCTGCTTATATAGTAACTGGTGTGTCTAGTTTACTGGCCTTAAATGGTGGTGACAGATGTTCAACAGGCAGAATTTGCATACAAAGCCATGACATCAAGGTCTAACTCATTTATATAAATTGTTCAAATTTAAAAGACAATGATCTAAAAGGACTGCAATGTTGTAAACCACAGTTATTCATGTTTCCTTTATGATTTTAAGGGAATATCTAAGTTAGTAAATTTTAGTAGCAACTATCACACCTTGTGCTACCTGATGCAAATGTAGCACATTTAACGGCCATCTCATGGTTAGAATAACAGTTTTTCCAATTATAGTGACACAGAATAACATTTCTGATTATTCAAGAAGCGACACATTGTCTGAATTATTATCCTCTCTGGGCTCTCTGGGTTCCAAATACTCTTGAAAGTCCTCTAATATTAATCAGAATTATTTCTCCACAAAAATGAACTAACATCACAGGAGGTTGCAGACAAGAAGAAATAAACAGCATCAGTGTCTGAAGATACCCTCATGATTTGTCTCAGCTCAGGTTGGTCATATTAACGTCAGTTCAATATTTTTTCCACAGACTGTCCTCATCTGTTTCCCTGTCCTGTGTGTGTGGGAGGTGTTTCCTGAGAATCACCAACAGTGATGTTCCAGATAAGAAGCAGCAAGACCAGAAAAGAAGCAAAACGAGCCTCTTTTTGTTTTTACTGTGCAGGCATGAGAGGAGCGTGTTTGCACAGATCTGTTTACTGTTTATGGAAAGAGTCCGTTTCTGGCAGAAATCCCATTCAGGAGAAATTGCACCACAGTGGAACACTTCTGCCCCCCTTGCTGACTTAAGGAACAAGGAAACATTTATTTGAGAGCGCAGCAGAACAGCTCTACACAAGAAAACAGGAAAATTATGTTAATAAGCAATTGGAAATTTTTAAGATGTATTTTAAGTGAAATTTACATTTTTTTCTTGTGTTTGCTTTGAATTCTGGTCACTTGATGTGTTTTCACCCCATTCAGTGTGTGAATGTGTGTGTGAATGTGTGGATGACTGAATGTAGTGTAAAGCGCTTTGGGGTCCTTAGGGACTAAGTAAAGCGCTATACAAATACAGGCCATTTACCATTTACCATTCAATTTTTTTAGTCAAGTAAAAGTGAAAAAGTAGAGGCTCTGAAAAGTACTAATTTGTACCACTGATTTTTAAGCTAACTGAACCTAGCTATATTAATTTAATAATAAAATAATTATTGTTAGGTGGGTTAGGTTAATTGGGGATTCTTAATGCCCATACGTGTGAATATGAGCGTGAATGGTTGTGTGTCTCTATGTTTAGCCCTGTGAAAGGGTGTACCCTGCCTCTCGCCCTATGACAGCTGGAATAGGCTCCAGCCCCCTTTCCCCCCAACCCTGATAAGGATAATTGGAAGAGAATGGATGGATGGATAAAATATTATTAGTAGATGGAAACACAAACTTTATTTTGGTCTGAATTGTAATTCTAATTAATTAATATGGTCAGGTAATAAATCAGGTAAGTGGAACACGAGCAGAGAAAAAGAAAGAACTTAAAATAACTCTGTTTTCTGTTGCCTCATTGCAGTGGGTGACTTTGTGTTTAAACAGGAAAATGTGTACAGTCAGGGGTTCAAGTGGGTTTCAGCAGGTGGGGGAACCCTAAAATTGACTGTAAAGCTCAGTGTGAGGAAAAGAATCACAACCCACAAAAATTTCTATTGAGAGCTCCAGTAGATTTTCTTAATGTACAGGCTGTGATCAGCTGATCTAAATCCATCACAGTACAGCAAACTAACCGGTTTAGCCTGCACTAACCTGCAGAGTATTTGCATGTAGCAGTTCTTCTCTGAGGAATTTGAGAGGGATAGTCTGCCTGGACTGGTGATGGCACCGGAAGGTACAAAACTTTAAGGCTGACTCTGCAAGAGAAAAAATCAGGGCCATAAATTCTGGTGTTAGGGAATGCTCTCTTTCCCCCTTCTCTCTCTCTCTGCATTCCGGACACCAACCTAGGATGGTTGCCGTGGTGATGTGAGAAGCAACATCTCCCTACAGGGAGATGTCCGAAAGGTCCAGAAGATAAAACATGAGTGGACATGGGGTCTAAAGGCTTTCCTCCAACTTTGACCAATCATGTTAACATTCTGTTTTTACCAAGTGTTCACTGCCTGGGGATGGCAGCCTTTGTCTCTTGGAGCGGTGCGGAGAGACGGATGTCCATGGCACCATGTAAAACTAATTTGAAATTCTAACCGTTCGATAAAAATTTTTGAAAACTTATAACTGACCATGTTTGCCTTTGTAACACCTGTAGCACCTGTGATACTGTTTAGGCTCAATCTGGATTAAAGGTCCACAGTGACGTGAAATAATAACTCCCCTGAAATGAGTCAAACCAAAACTAACGAGCCTGTTTTGAAAATGTAAGGAGTAGAAAGTACAGGTAATTGTTTAAAAATGAAGGGAGTAAAAGTAAAAAAGTTGCCAGAAAAATACATACTCAAGTAAAGCACAGATAATGAAGTACAATAGCAAAGATTTGTACTTTGTTACTTCCCACCCTATTTAAGTTGTATTACACTTCATTACTGTTCAAAGGGTTTTTATGTTAGAGGTTTAGTTGTGGATTCTTATTAGTTATCATATTAATACAAAAATGTCCCATGATTAGAACTGTCAGTGAGAAGCTTATGTCAGTCCGCACTTCATACACAGAAAAACACTCCACTTCTAGTGAACAGACAGTTATTTTCTGATTTGCATAGAAACTGGTATGCCTTGTTCACTGGAATGCACGGGCCTTTACGGTGATGACAGATGTTGAACAGGAAGAATCTTTACACTGAAAGTTGTGCTCTTATATCATATATACATATGTTCTTCAGCTCTGCAAAATAAATACTTTCTTGTTGCCCAGAACTTGCTGACAGTCCTTTGTTTCACGCAGGTATACATGTGAAAAGTTAAAGTATATTTCCCTGACTCCACAGACATAGTGATGTTATTACATGGCATGAAATATATAGCCACTAACTGTCCAAATACCCTCATATGTACTGTTATAGAAATCATTTTGTGTGGCTGCAAGAGGTATCACAACAGATATCTGACGCAAACCCGAAGTAAGAAAAAAATGGCAAAATCTGGAAATAATAATAAATTTGACATTATTAGTTTCTTAAATTCACAGATGACTCTGTGCCATGAGATTTGCTTTGCTGAATATTAATACTCATAGTTTTCATATTAATATAAATTATGTCACATAATTAGAATCATGAATGAACAAGCGTATAGTCAATATAACATCACCTTCAATCTGCCCCCTGCAAAAACAGGGGCAAGTCGAGAGGTTAGTTTGTCCGCCTACTTTGACCAATCACATTAAAGAGACACCACATTAACAAACAGGAGCCCTGCCCCCTTCTGTTCCTAATAACTTGAGCAAGGTGTGCAAGTTGTTGGTTATTTGAAGAGTGAAAGAGCAGCTCTACACAGGAAAATACCAGGAAGTACTTGGAGTTAGCCTGAAAGACAAAGGTGAGGATCAAATTAATAAGTTTGTTCCATTTTAAAATGTATTTTAAGTTAAAATTTGACTTCTGGTCACTTTCTGCAGCGTGCTGGGGTATGCTCTCACAGATGCAGACAGATGATGAGCTATAAATTCCTCATTATGCAAAGTACACACACCTCAGTAATGTTTAGACAACTATAAATCCTATGTTGGCTCCTTTATTGGCACTTAGAGCTGAAACTTTAAGAACCTTTTCAAAGAGTAAAACAAACCAGGCATAAATTTTCTGCTTCCTGGCTTTTTTCTTTTTCTTGCTTTCAATAGAAAATGTATTTGCTGAATTAAGTGACTTTATCCTTACTGTAACCTGTCACTGTAATTATATGCAGCCAGAAACTGCTGGTAAAAAAAAACAATTTCTAAGCCTAAGTAAAAATTAAATTCTTCTATATATTAATTCTAATGTCTTGTTTCTGGACTTTCACCATCAGCCCACAGCTCTACATTTCATTGGTGCTTTGCACTGCATACGAGAGAGAGAATCCAACAATGTGCGACCTGGAGAACACTTTCAGAGAGAAAACTGTGGACAAGCCGGTACAGATTAATGAGGAAGATGCTGTGGATGTTACAATGGAAAAACTGAGGAGCATTAAACACCACAACCTCACAGTAAACTTCACTGAAGGTAAAATGTTGTTGTACCGCGGGTTTGTCTGACTGTGTGAGAGGCACAATCTGTAGCTGTACATCATGCAAACATAAATCTTCATTGATCTGCAACGATTTGTTTGTTACTAAGCAGTTAATGTGATTAAATGAACCATACCATTTCTATTTCTTTATCCTTTATTAACGTACTTTTTAAATTTGCACCAGATTGGCCTCGAGTGCTGAGTCACAAAGATCCAAAAGTTCTAGATTTTAAAGTTCGAGAACGTGAAGATTCAGGCTTTGAAGATCAAGTCGATGAAGAGCCTTTTGAAGTCACAAAGAGAGATGAAGAGTCCAACAGTGGTTTAAGCTGGAGTGATGAAGCGTTCATTGAGGATTGCTGTCCACTTTGTTCACATGTTTGCACTGAGCCTGCGGTGCTGCAATGTGGCCACAGCTTCTGTAACGGCTGTGTGCAAGAATGTGAGAAGTGGAAAAAGTCTTTTAAATGTTCCCTCTGTAACAAAGTCAGCAACAACCCAGAGCCTCCAGTTAATGTTTCCATGATGAGTTTGAGTGAAAGCGACAGAGTTGATCCATCAGGAGGACAAAGAAATGAGCAGGTGAGTGTGCTTCATTCTTTATACACTTTATACACCCATATAAAACCATATAGCTTCATCTTAATAAGGTTATTAGACACTTTGACTCAATCATGGATGATCTGCGATAACTAGTCAACATCATCTTTATTCAGCTACTTATACATCTGCACAGAGTGCTCAGAAAGTTAGCAGTTGATTCTATGGAGCTCATTTTCAGCTCTAAAGTTTTACTCTGGGATCCCAGTGAAAAGCTTGTTTTCCACCATTCACTGACTTTCCTTGCGCTTCTGAGTGTTTGGTTTCTTTAAAGTTATCCATTATCCATTAGGGACATGATGGATGATTATAGTAACCATGAACTTTTTCCACACAGTAACTGTGTTAAGAATAAAAAGTGAGAACCCCAGAACACAAGGATAAATGTGTAACACCTCCAGTCCAGGATTAGAGAAAATGATTAGCAACATAAAACACAATAATCTTTAATCCAGAGAAGATTTCCTGTTTCTTACTCACCATCAGTGTTTTTCTGTTCTGCTTTTTAATCTGCAGCCCCTGAAGTTGTCGACTGCTTCATCTCCAGAGCTTCCACTGTCTGAAGATCTGACTGAGGAGACTTCAGTGTTTGGCAAACATTACAAACCCCATGTGCTGATCATTAAATATATTGACACGGAAGATGTCACAACTGTTATTACAGTTGAGGAAGCTGATGAAGACTAAAACCTTTTCAGTTAACTACAACATAATAACCTTGATGAGATATGAGGGTTAAATGAGAGTGTGCTCCTTCATGACCCTCTCAAACATTCCTCCTTATTTTTTTGTATTTGTAACTCCTCATATGGTTTCTCTTCATGTAGTGCATTAACAGGCTGGTGTTAACTCATCACGAGCTGGTCTTTTTATGAAATGGTTTATTCTGTTGCCTGTAACAGTATATTTTGAGTTTTTCTTTATCCCTCTTTCTTTCAGATGAAAAGTAGCACAGTTTATGTTAAATATTCTCTTGTGTCTTTCCTGTTAGTCTTATTTATTTGTAGATCTTACATCATTTAAAGTTCTTTTGGCAGTATCGTGTGTATTGTATGCCGTAAAAGTGACAGAGGACAACTTGGACTTTGCTTCCATCTTGTTTTCAACAAGCACAGCTACAGTGTGCAGGTCTGAGAGTGTGAAACCAAACTGTGAATAAATCGGTTTTTTAACGTCTTTTCAGTGACTTATCCCACACTAAAGCTTTTATATGTAATATTCAATTTTGGTAGAATCAATTTCTGTCTTCTATCGAGAAGGTTCATTTGATTATTTTTTATGTTTTTGTCTGAAGTTGCATTAAATAAAATGTAAAAGCAAAAATTAAGACTGGATATTTTTAAGAAAGCAGAACCATTCTGATCTAAACCCAGACGTTCACTCAGAAGTTTTACTCTTATTTCACTTTTTTGAGATAAATGATGCTGATGATGACTAATAATATTATGGTGATGATATAGACTAGGAAAATGATGTTAGTCAGGTCTAATACAAATCTATAAATCACAGGTTTCAGTAAAAGTGATATAATTTGATGCTAGTGTGATAACAGAATATCACACTAACTGTTCATGCTGTTGGTAAACTGATGTACGTAATCACACTAAAAAAATGTTTTCAAATCTAAATAAATAGATGGATATAGAAATGCTGGTAAACCCACAGCTGTAACAGAATCTGTTTCTTATCACAGTTTCAAGAACAGATTTATACAGGCTCTCTACATGACATCATGATATTAATTTATCAAAGTGCATTTGAGATCACAATAGCTCAGTTTCCATTATCTACTATATATTATATATATTCCATTTCCTTGAACAATTGAAAAATCCAAACATGAAATCATACTTTTTCTTTCAGGGTTCCAGTATGTGTCCTGCATGAAACACCATGATAAGAACACATCTACAGTCTATCTTCTGGACATTGTCACACTGTTAAAGAGTCTAATTTAATTGCATTTTTACACTCTGCATTGTGCATCTCTTTTCTGAAGTCCTTATTCATTTTTCTTCCTTCCTTTCCTTGACCATATGACATTTCCATCAAGGAGATGTGTTGCAAAAAGAAGACAGGAGGTAACTTTTTGGATAACTCAGCGGCAACCTGGAAATTTTCTAAATGACCAGAAAGGTCTAAAAAACAGATGCTATTAAATCTCCATCTCACTGTATATAAAATGATCTAACATAAAAAGTGTTTATTTTTCATATATATATAGTACAGAACTGAATCTGTTTGATCAAAGCTGATCTTGTACACATTTTAAGACCAGTAGTACACAACTTGGACTTTGCCTCCATCTTGTGCTCAACAGAGAAAGCTGCAGCGTGAAGGAGGAGTGTAAAAACTACTGTGATGAAATGCAGCTAGTTACTTCACAGCATCAGTGATTATACCACACTAATGAAACACACAAAATTTTAGAGTTATTTGGGCAGTCCGAGGTGCTGCCAATATGATTTTCACACTTTGAAATCTTAGGCCATGTCTGAACATGAATATCTCAGCAACTATTAAAGATGAAACATTCATGTTCCTTTCTTACGATAAAAATTGAATTTGAATCTCTAATTTGAAAAGACACAAGAAAAAAAATCTCCACGACTTGTCTATTTAAAAGTATGAAAAGAAATTCAGGCAGTATTGTAAAGTCACATATTTGAGCATATACTAATAGAAATCTTGACATTGGAAAAGACTAGTGAGAATTTCTGAACCTCACATAGCAAAATAACAACAACAACAAAAAAAAAAAAACCTTTCATAAAACTTTCATAGTAGTTTGATCAAATATGATAAGTTGTACTACAAACACAAACATATCAATAGATAGTCTTCATAATTCAGTGCATGAATCTAAGCATCATCAGCCATGATGACCTTTAGCTACTAACACACGCTGAGACAAATGGCACTCAGATAGATTGTGTGTTTGCTGATGTTTGTTGAGCTGATAGAAATATTGCATTTCACAGTTCAACACTTTTTGGCACAACACTGAAAGTATGGATACCTGAAAATTCTTCATAAAGACTTTACTTCCCATGTCTGGCTATCATCTATTAACTAATATGTTATTTGGTTATGTAGTTTTGTAAATTATTCAGTGTTGGGGAGTGTTGAGCTCGAAGAGTTTTCTTCTTCTTCGGCCATGTTCTCTTAATAATGCACACACTTGGTTGATTGATTACTTTTCCCGTTTCTTTTATTGTCCGCAACACAGGACGGGAAAACATACATTCAGTTTAGCAGTTCGCGCTTCACAACAACAAGGAACAGGAAGTGAAGTCATCTATGATCACCAAAATAAAATCATTTCCAAAATAAAATGACAATCAGAAAACATCTTTTACAACACAAGATAAACTAATATATTTACTCATGAGAACACAAATCTAACAGGGAGTAACGGAATACATGTACCGGTGTTATGTATTTAAAATACAAAATATGAGTAACTGTATTCGGTTACAGTTACCGTTTAAAAAGGTGGTATTCAGAATACAGTTACTTTGTTGAAATGAATGGATTACACGGCGGCCTTTTCCTGTTTCATATGTTCGGCTATGCCTTCTCTATTTTTGGTAATTCCACGCCAGAGGAAACCCAAACAAAACACGCATTAAGAGGCTCTAATGTCTGTGTCTCAGTCTCGCGGCCCATGTCACTCTTGAGTGTGACTCTTGAGGGTAGCAGAGGGGATAGTGATAGCAAACAGACCACAACTGATTCTAGTGAAACAACAGCAATATCAGACAAATTGATCATACTGTGAGTTGGTTTTGGGACAATGTGTTAAAATAGTATTATAAACTCTTTATTAAGTGTCATTCCAGAAACCTAGAGACATATTATGCCCCAGTTTTTAAGCGTCTATAACTAGGCTTCTGGTAAAAAGCCATATGTCCCATATCCCTCTCCACTGACCTGCTGGTAGTTCTCATCTTCAGGCTGGAAGGTCTTATCAATGGGCTGAAACCTCAGATTGATATGAGGAAAATTGTGTAGCCAGTAAGTCCACCACGGCGCAATGTAATCCACACGATCCGAAGACATCACTGCCCGGAGAAAAAGTTAGGCTTCAGCCTAAATTAGCCTCTCAGTAGTAAAGCAGGCAGTTTCTTCCGCTGCCGGATATTTTAATCAAGTCGCACATTAAACAAAGGCAACGATAAAAGCATGCTCGGTTGTGGAAACACACTCGACCACACATGAGAGGTGGGGAAAGTCCTGCAAAGGTAAAAGTGTGATTGCAAAGTGAGATCCGGTTAGGATTTTTCCCGAGAAAGACCAATAATCACTCTGCGTCCATGTTTCCGTTCCTGTGGACCCACAGATACTATCCGACCGACAGCTGCTCCACACAAACAGCAGACAACACAGTCAGCAGCGTGAACGCGCACTTATAGTAGGCGCAGGACACCAGGGGGTGAGGGGGCGCGCACATTCGCTTTCGTAAATGGTTTCGGAACATTAGTCTGGTAGCACATAAGTACAACTAATTAATTAAATACACAATGTCAGTGTATTGTAACATCAGCTACATCGATTTTTCTTTTTTTTAATTAACGGCCCCTTTATTCTCTGGTAAATAAGCAACAGCGGTGCCACCTAGTGTTCAATTAAGCCAATTACACAACATGCAGCCCGTGAGAGCAGCTGGTGGGTTATTTTTAAAGTGGCTTATATTAACATTTTGTATATTTGTATTTTCTGGCGTACTTCAGCTACAGATGCAGCAAATTTAGATGCTAAAATAATATTTGCTGTATTCATGAGCAGGTTACTTATATTTACTTATAAAACTTTGCTGTAATTAAACTAAGTGAAACTGAGCCAGATTCAGCCCAGCTGTCAAATAGCTGACTGTGCTGGTTATATGACTTTATCACTTTAAATGTTTCCAAAATTAATTTTATAGCCATTAAAATTTAGAAGTTTACATTTTCTGGGAAAACACTTATTAGTTCCCACCCCCTCAAATTTTACCTCTCATTGATTTAATTTTCTTTTAGCCTTAAATTAAACAAAAATAAAATAAAATAAATTTAAAAAGTGTGGCTATATGTTGATGCAGACATTGTAACCAAGCAGTCAGTGAAAACCTCTACAAAGATGAAGCTGAAGAAAACAATCAACATCTACAAAGGATGCATTTTATTATTTCCCCCCAAATTGTGCTATAAAGTCATTGCTCCTCATTTCAGATCAAATGCTCCAATGTCCATGTCACACTTGTGGATTATGGTATAACAACACAACAAAACACAGAAGTCAAAGTGATTTTTCCCCCCAGTTTTTTATTACAATTATCTGTACATCACGGATTTACTTCAGCTCCTTCACAGCCAGACCTGTAGAGAACGAAAGACAAAAGATTAGAAATATTCAGATACACACTTGTTAAACAATCTTTAAAAACACAAAGTGGGAAAATACATTTGAGGCATCACACAAAGTAGTAAGGAGTATTTATATTTTCATCAAAATTCCTCCACTTACACCAGGTGTCACACGTGACCTTTACAGGGTAAGTTATTAACAATTATCATACCAGCAGTATTAAGAAGACTGCAGACTGCCACCAACACGAGTGAGAGCAAACTGCAAAGAACCAGTTAATGTGGATCTGCTCTTTGAAGAGCATGAAAGTTTCTGTGGCGATTAGAATGTAATTCAGGTTTGGTTTTTTTGTTTTTTTAAGAGCTTGCGTTTCAATACCAGTTTGTCCTAACAGCTAAAGCATGACGTGTTACAGAAAAGCAGAGCAGAGGATAAAATGCTAGCTTAATCAAAGTATTACAGTTTTTAAAGAAATAATTCTTCAAAAAAACTAACCTAAACCCTGATATGCAGCAGAAAATAGATGATATTATTAATTTTAAAATGAATTCATTTGTCTAAAAATGGCTCCTCTGCCATTATTAGGCAAACGTCTTAGCTACAGGTTTTATGGTGCAATTCCACCATACACAGACTATTAGGCACTAACTGCAATGTCTAGACAGGCTGCAATCAAATATGAAAACATCTGAACACCAACCAGACAGAGCAAAGGAACACAACATAAGTTGGGAAAGCTCTGCTGTAGCAATCAATTTCTTTCGTTCTCTTTGTTATCAGACTATTTCTTTGCAGTATTGCACTATTAACCCTGCTCACAATTTGGGGCACTTAAGTATCAGAACCTTCTGTTCTACACATTGTAAACAGAGAATCTGCAGCTGTGCTTTACACACTGAAAAGTTCAGGTCATTTTCCACGATAACCAGATATCATTAATACATGTGCACACAGATATTTTAAATGCTAAAGATTCCAGACATTTGTTAATGCAATTAACTACATTTTATACGGTTGCTTCCAAATATGATGAAGCAGACAATTACTGTGGGCCAATAAAAGCACTAAAGTCCCAGAATATCAAAAAGCTTAACTGTATTTTTATGAATGTTCTTAAAAAATGGTTTATTCTTTAACACTGCATACTTTTAAAAGGGCACACTGTGACTGCAGCCAAAAGAAACAAACCATTAACAATAACTGAACCATAATGTCTCAATAAGTAAGTTAACTTAAAGGGATCCAGCAGCATTAAAAATCTTCAACCCAAAGGTTGTCCAAAACTGTACAGAGTAGTATATGTGCACATATCTTTAAATCAGTGCAATAAAAGATTTAGTCTGTTTGAGTCATTTTAATTCAAAGCCCTTAAATCTACTTGATAAAAATCCAGAGTACATTTGCCAGACAGCTGTGTTCACTTTACATGCCACCTCTCTTATTACTCACCTGGGGGCAGGGACTGTTTGAGCTTCTCAGCCTACTCCTTGTCTGTGATGACCAGGGTGTACAGGTACCTGCTGCAGCGCACCTTGAACTTAACATTGTCCTTGTTCTTCTTGATCTTTACGGCTAAAGGAGTGAGACCTGTGTGAAATTATCCAGCTCAATGTTGTTACAAATTTTGCGTAGTGACAGTCACTGAAGGATTAATTCTTTTTTTTTTATTTACTCTCAGATCTCTGATAACAAGATGGCTCCGCTTCCAGGCTCAGCTGGGTTTGGTGTTAATGCTGGTGTTGGGAGTCGCGGCCAGTGTAAGCTCAGTGTCTGCGTATACGCTGGGCGCCCGCGCCTGTGTTTGTTATGTAGAGGAGGGGCTGGGGCTGCCGTAGTTGGGATGCTCGCTTCAGGTTATTCATATTGGTTGTAGAGGACTCAGCATTTGAGCCTATGGAAAGAGAGGGAATAACAGAATGAATGCTCAGTACAGTGATGACGAAAGGTGAAAGAGGAATGATACTTGAAGATTGGAGACACATGAACATGAGTTATTTAAAGGCTATCTGTATGTATAATGTCATGTATATACCTGAGGGGTGTAATCATGTGAAGCTGAGCAGTAGAAAATACACTTTACATGTTTTGCATATTATAAAATGTACATAAGGAGGTTTCTCAGATCGTGCTCGGCAGTGTTACAACTTTAAGGAAGACGATCTCCTCACAGGCAGTGAAATTGGTCTACCTGTTTGCCGGCTGCTGTGGGGAGGCCTGACTTTGGCGAGAGGAGGGACCCCTCGGTACTGGGGGCGTAGCATAGGGGCCTGGGGTTGACCATTAATGTGGAGATGAGGGTCTGATGTGCTGTCCAGAGGGCGAAACCTCTGAGCTGTGCTCGTCTTGGTTTGAGGTACCTGGAAGTTAGATGAAGAACACTAATTAACTCATCTTCCAAGACACATGGCATACGCCCATACCAGTGACATATATGTAGTGACATAGTACACAAAGGGAATAACTCTAATATACAACCTGCTGGCTTAAATCCTTATAAGAAAAATGATTACCACAAAAGAAGCCACCCCAGACCAGTCATATTAGTCCAGGGCTCGCAAAATCGCTAGCCCGACATCCCGGGGCTAGCGATTTTTCCAGTCGGGCTACCAAAATCCATCTCAGCCCTGCCCGTCGGGCTATCATAGGAATGAAAGATATGTCAATGCTTTTGCATTCTTTCACAAATGTAGCTGAGTAATTATGTCATCGGCATCGATGAGCCACTGTCAATATGTGACACATTGAAATCGCGTTTGAATTTGCGCTTGTTTTTTGCTTTCACTTTGCGATTGCGCGAACTGTGTGTAGAGAGCGGCAGCACTAATTGGTAAGTCACAGATTAATTGCGCACCAATTCCTCTGACATAGTCTTATCAATCGTTAGCTTACTATCAAACATGACAAGTGAAATCTCCTGCAGCAAGCTTAAACATGTGATAAAGGTTGATCGCGCAGAGAATTGCTGATCGTTATGTAAGTATGTGTGTAAGAGCAGATGGCTTTAGGCAGGTATTTTAGTTCTGCAGAGCCAAACAAGAGAGGTCAGGCTGAAGAGGCAGTCAAAGAAAAGCCGACCACAAAACGGAAAAGTTATGACAAATCAGACAATGAGGGAAAAAGAAAGCGCAGCTTTTTTGGTTTCATGGACAAAAGAATTTCTGTGGCTGGAATATGACAAGCTAAATAACAATGTTCTGCCGGGTGTGTTGTGAGTTTCCCTCGATTTCTGAGTCGACAAGCGCCTTTGTTACTGGGACCAGTCATTTTAAGAAAGACCCCATCAGAACCCATGAGAAATGCAAGAAATACATTATTGCTCAGTCTGCAGTATCTTTCCCAGAACAAACACCAATTGCAAAAAACATACTAAAAGTAAACCAAGCATAACAAGAAGTCCTGAAAAATCTGTTTAGAATAGCCTACTATGTTGCAAAGAGTGAACTACCACTGGCAAAATTTAGCAGTCTTTGCAAACTTCAAAAAGCAAATGTCCTAGATCTTGGTTCCACTTGCCTCTTACCCGTGATTTCAGTGGAATTTTCAAATTCAGGATCTGACACAGACTGATTCATGTTGTACACAGTTCTTGCAAGTTCATAGAAATTTCTGTTCAATTAGAACCAAATATTTGAGTTGATGTTTGAAATTGTTGTTGTAATTTGTGTTTTAAATATTTTTAGATTGATGTTTTGTTTCCTTTACAAGTATAATATTGTAAAGGAAACAAACGCTGCCTCCACATGAAAAACTCCTGCTGTCAGACCTGCAGGGTTTAGGCCTTTGGTGTTCTCCTCTGTCTTATACTGAACACAAACTACATTTTTTGGACTAACACAAATAATTTGTGTGCCTTCTTATTTGATGCAGAACACCTGATTGTTCTGTAAATAGATTTAAATAGTTATATAAAAAAAACGCTTGAGGCCTTGGCTGCATTTTTAGGTAAATAGTACCATATAATTTTGTTGTTTACAAAACTTGTGCATAATTCTTAGAAATGTACAATTTCTATTTGCATTTCAAGTTATGAAAATGATTGTTAAACATGTTTGTGGGTTTTACAGTAAAAAGCATAACTCTTTATACTCGGATTTTGAATTTTTTGTCTGAATTTAGATCAACTGTGCTAATACAGTATACCAAAATGAAAAAAATAACTCAAATTTCAGATATTTGAGGTTGTGCTGAAAATAATGGTACCAAATAAGGCAAGAAAAACATACTTTAACCTCCTAAGACCCGAACTCTTCCACGACATGCATTTTTAATTTCTCTTTGATATTTGGGCATATTGGGGCCCGATGAATGTAAAAACAAAGAATTTCCAGATTTTTTTTTTTTACCTTATTTTTGTTTTTAAGAAAAATGAGAGCCACAAATGAGGATATTCATTTAAAATTTTGATAGAACAGTAGCAGCATAATGTCCTCGTAAGTGGTTATCAGGCCCATGTAGAGCAAAATTGTGTATTTTGGTCAAAATGACCAAAAATGTGATGTCCCACATATGTGGACGGCAGGTCCTAGGAGGTTAAAGGTGAAATATAGAGGTAAAATCAAAAATAGTCAAGAACGGCCAATTATACCCTGGACCACAGAGGGTTAAATTTGAAAACAGTTAAAAAAAAACATCCCCATTCTAAAATGTCATGTGACAATCTGATTCATAAAGAGTGATGATGTCACAAGGACATCATGCCTTTGATCCTTTGAAGTTTTTTCCTTAAATAGGGGTCAGGAGCAGCAAGTTTTAGTCAGTTTGTTCGCAGCCTTCAAACGTTCGACCAGAGATATATTTGAAAGTATTTGTAAACCTCTTCAGAGTCACTGTGCACAGCATTCAAAATGCCTTCACGAAAACGCCAACAAAAAATGAACAATCTTGCTGCCTCTCCTTCAAGGTCTGGCCGGCCACTCACTTCAAGAGTGATGACTGATATGACACGATCCATTAGTGCCTCATCAGTCCAAAGGACATTACAGGAAAACTCTGACCTACATGCAAAAATTAAACAAATTGAAGAAGAGAAGCTTCAACTGGAGGAGAAGTGCAGACAATTGGAAGCACGAAATCAAGAGCTGGAAAAACAACAGCAATGCCAGCCTTGCACAGAAATTATTAGTGAGTTCTGGGAAGGAAAGTTTGATAAAGCACGACAGAAGATGTTGTTCCTGATGAAGGAAAACAAGACAAAGAGTGCTGAATTAAAAGAAACGTCTGCCCAGCTTCAACGCACGAACGCTACTATTGGGAAGATGCAAGGGGATCGCCAATACATGGAGCAAAAGAATCAGATGCTCAAAGGAAAGCTTGATAAAGCTTTGGAACAAACTGCACAAATCCTCTGTCTGAAAAAGGAAGAGGACACAGAAATGCAGGACCAACTCAAACGCATAAAGGAAAAATACAAAGTGTTGAAAGTCAGGCTGGATGAAACAGAGTGCAAAAATAAAGAGCTTCTTCAAGAGAAAGAGCAACAGGAAGAAGAAAAACGTATTCTCCAGGACTTGGAGAGAAGAAATCTACAACTGAACGAATTTTGTAATACAATGAAGGACAGAACACCTGAACTGGAAGGAGAAGTATTGGAAATACTACAGCGTAGGATCAATGGAAAGGCGAAAAAACTCTCAGAGGTCATTAATGAGATGTTGTTGAACTCAGACAACTTGAAGCGCGAAAACGCTGAAATGCTTGCGCAAAAGCAGCAACAAGAGAAAATAAATGAAGACCTGCAGCGTAAGCTTCAAGAAATCACAAGAAGAAATGAGCAGTTAGAAAAGATCCAGAAGGAAAAAGCTTTGGAACAAACTGCACAAATCTTCTGTCTGAAAAAGGAAAAGGACACAGAAATGCAGGACCAACTCAAAGGCATAAAGAAAAAATACAAAGTGCTGAAAGTCAGGCTGGATGAAACAGAGTGCAAAAATAAAGAGCTTCTTCAAGAGAAAGAGCAACAGGAAGAAGAAAAACGTATTCTCCAGGACTTGGAGAGAAGAAATCTACAACTGAACGAATTTTGTAATACAATGAAGGACAGAACACCTGAACTGGAAGGAGAAGTATTGGAAATACTACAGCGTAGGATCAATGAAATGGCGAAAAAACTCTCAGAGGTCATTAATGAGATGTTGTTGAACTCAGACAACTTGAAGCGCGAAAACGCTGAAATGCTTGTGCAAAAGCAGCAACAAGAGAAAATAAATGAAGACCTGCAGCGTAAGCTTCAAGAAATCACAAGAAGAAATGAGCAGTTAGAAAAGATCCACAAGGAAAAACAACAGCAAAATACAGACAAGCGCAATCTATTAAAAGAAATGGAGCAAAGATGCCAGAAACTTGAGAAGGAAGTTGAAGAAACAACCGATCAGTTGAGAACCCTCATCCTAGAGAAAAAAGTTCTCGTGGAAAAGCTCATGGAAAAGAAGAAAAAACGTTTCCGCTTCTTCTGGAGGAGGGACACTCCTGCTTTTTCTACTTTTTCTATTTTTTCTACTGCTGATGTCACCTCGTCTCTCTCCACCTCTGTTCCATTTTAATTTTCACCTCTCCTCTCACCTTCTCCCTTTCTCTCCTAACACTTGTTCCCTCTCTCCTTCATCTTTTTTCTTTTTTCACCCTAACCCCCAACCAGTCCCGGCAGTTGACTGCCCCTCGTGAGCCTGGTTCTGCCGGAAGTTTCTGTCCGTTTAAAGGCAGTTTTTCTTCCCCACTGTCGCCAAAGTGCTTGCTCATAGGGGGTCATATGATTGTTGGGTTTTTCTCTGTATCTAATATTGTGCGATCTACTGTACAATATAAAGCGCCTTGAGGCGACTTTTGTTGTGATTTGGCACTATATAAATAAAATTGAATTGAATTGATTGTCATTTATGCTTAGAAATATCTACTCATATATGCTTAGAGTTTTATAATTCGTTGTAGATTAATAGAGGTTTGATCCTTAGTAGTCTGCAGACACACGTTGTGTGCATTCCAGAGCACTCTGGCTTTCACACCCACATCTTGGGAGCATGGGAGAGGCCGTACCTTGTCTTATTGTTTTATGGTAGGATAAACGTATCTATATCTGTTTTAGTCTAAGTGCCTTTTGTTTAGATGAACTGCTGGACTTCCAGGCCAGCAGGTTTAGGGGAGTCTTCATGGGGTCACATCTTGACCCCACACACACACACACACACGGTATTCTTTGTTCACATGTATACCTATGTAAGATGTCATATGTTAATGAACCTATGCATATTCATGTAACCACAATAAAAGAGCAGTGTTACGGTGGAGCGGACGAGAGCAACTGGGGTCAAGCGACGGAACGGCGTTTGTCCGGTTCTCTCCCGTGCACGAGAAACATGAAGAACTTTGCCTACTCGTGTCTTGCTTGCTGTGTAATTAAATTGTCTTCAACGTTCCAGCGAATAGGTTCAAGCTACGAACCTATCAGGGATTGTTGGGGTTTTCTCTTCTTTTTTTTCCCCTCTCTTATTACCGTTTTCCTTTATTTACCGATTTGTTTTATTTACTTTTCTTTTACGTTGTTTCTTTATTTACTTGTTTAACTTTTTTTCAACTTATGTAATAAACTAATAAACCAATTGAATTTATCCTCTGAGTATTTTACATCTAATCTTTAAAGAATATTTCCAAAACATTTTTAAACATCACGATCTGTCTTTTGTTTGCTTGTTAAAACCCCGTAAATGGTGAAGTAAAAACCCTGTGATATGGTTTAAAACATCAAAATAGACTAAACAACTAGTCTAAAACTAAGAGACACAGGATAAAGTTGGTGTGAAGGTTTCAGTCTGTGAATGAATCTAAGCATCATCACCTTAGCTTTAAATTCATCTCTGTTACCCTTTTTGTAACTGAACTCTGACTGTGAGCACCACAGCCACTGCGCACCAGTCACACGCACTTTAAATCCATCACAGTAAACCAGTTAGTTTACCTCAGTTTGTTTTGCAGCACATTTCACAACATGCAAAAGCATAATGTGCCATGTACAGACTCAAAATCTGATTTAAAAACATGAGGACTGACCTGTAAGCTTTACATTTACAGTTTATCACATACCACTGAGCAGTTCTTACCTGTAATTCTAACCCCTCTTCTTCCTTTTCTGGTTCCTTTTCTGGTTTAAAACATCAAATTAGACTAAACAACTAGTCTAAAACCAAGAGACACTTAAATATTAAGTTAAAAATCTGGGGTCGCCGGACGCGCCGGCGCGTCACAATCACATGACCAATTTAAGACGACACAGCTACAAGATGCAGCGATTCAGAGGCTGTATCCACCTGAGTGAAGTTGGCCCCCCCACCTTCTTCAAATCCAACAAAAGTGGTATCAAACGTTTGTGCTACGTTTGTGCTGGTTTGTGCTGCAAAAATTTTTGTTTGTGCTGCTATCATTTCAAAAATATTAATAAAATAATGTCCTGATGCGTGCTCAATCATCTAGGGAAGTAAATTCCAAAAGGTTGATTTTGTTCATCCGGACATTTTCAGTGGAAGAAACGTTTTGTTACTCATCCAGGTGACTTCTTCAGTCTCAGCTGACTGCAGGTTTCCCCAACCTTATAAACAGTACATTTGCACAGTGAAGGAAACTAGCACCACTGAATGAACAATGGGCTGGGGGGTTAATTCCATGATGTTTGTTATGCAAATTCTTATGACCATTGATCAATGACTACTAATCAAAGACACAGATTCTCGAATGGCCATGAGTACCATTCACAGAGAGTTAGGGAATGGCTGCAATCACAGCATTGTAAGATGGCGAAAGATGTACCCTTGGGCCCCCCTTCTCGATTCAGAGATGGTCAGCATCCTGACAGCCTGATGGACGAAGCTGTTTCTCAGTCTGCGGGTTCTGGCCCGGAGGCTCAGCAAACTGAAGAAGCTGTTGAAGGGATGAGTGGAGTCACCTGTAATGGAGAGGACCTTCCGGATGAGGCAGGCGCAGTAGATCTCCTGGGGAGGGAGGCAAGAGAGGTCCCCACAATCCTCTCCGCTGCTCTCACTACCCGTTGTCATTTTTTTCCTGCAGGACCCAGTGCAGGAGTCATACCACACAGTGATGCAGTTGGTGAGGATACTCTCAATGGTGCCTCTGTAGAAGGTGCTAATAATGGGGGTTGAATCTCTTGTCATGGATCAGCAGAGTGAAGAGAATTATTATGTGCGTAATTATTCAGCCCCCTTTGGTCTGAGTGCAGTCAGTTGCCCATAGACATTGCCTGATGAGTGCTAATGACTAAATAGAGTGCACCTGTGTGTAATCTAATGTCAGTACTAATACAGCTGCTCTGTGAGGGCCTCAGAGGTTGTCTAAGAGAATACTGGGAGCAACAACACCATGATGTCCAAAGAACACACCAGAAAGGTCAGGGATAAAGTTACTGAGAAATTTAAAGCAGGCTTAGTCTACAAAAAGATTTCCCAAGCCTTGAAAATCCCACGGAGCACTGTTTAGCCATCTTTCAGAAATGGAAGGAGTATGGCACAACTGTAAACCTACCAAGACAAGGCTGTCCACCTAAACTCACAGGCCGAACAAGGAGAGCGCTGATCAGAAATGCAGCCAAGAGGCCCATGGTGACTCTGGACGAGCTGCAGAGATCTACAGCTCAGGTGGGGGAATCTGTCCATAGGACAACTATTAGTCGTGCACTGCACAAAGTTGGCCTTTATGGAAGAGTGGCAAGAAGAAAGCCATTGTTAACAGAAAACCATAAGAAGTCCCATTTGCAGTTTGCCACAAGCCATGTGGGGGACACAGCAAACATGTGGAAGAAGGTGCTCTGGTCAGATGAGACCAAAATGGAACTTTTTGGCCAAAATGCAAAACGCTATGTGTGGCGGAAAACTAACACTGCACATCACTCTGAACACACCATCCCCACTGTCAAATATGGTGGTGGCAGCATCATGCTCTGGGGGTGCTTCTCTTCAGCAGGGACAGGGAAGCTGGTCAGAGTTGATGGGAAGATGGATGGAGCCAAATACAGGGCAATCTTGGAAGAAAACCTCTTGGAGTCTGCAAAAGACTTGAGACTGGGGTGGAGGTTCACCTTCCAGCAGGACAACGACCCTAAACATAAATCCAGGGCAACAATGGAATGGTTTAAAACAAAACATATCCATGTGTTAGAATGGCCCAGTCAAAGTCCAGATCTAAATCCAATCGAGAATATGTGGCAAGATCTGAAAACTGCTGTTCACAAACGCCGTCCATCTAATCTGACTGAGCTGGAGCTGTTTTGCAAAGAAGAATGGGCAAGAATTTCAGTCTGTAGATGTGCAAAGCTGGTAGAGACATACCCTAAAAGACCGGTAGCTGTAATTGCAGCAAAAGGTGGTTCTACAAAGTATTGACTCAGGGGGCTGAATAATTACGCACACCCCACTTTTCAGTTATTTATTTGTAAAAAATGTTTGGAATCATGTATGATTTTCGTTCCACTTCTCACGTGTACACCACTTTGTATTGGTCTTTCACGTGGAATTCCAATAAAATTGATTCATATTTGTGGCTGTAATGTGACAAAATGTGGAAAAGTTCAAGGGGGCCAAATAGCCACTGTAACTGGCTGCTAGATTTCTTGACATGAAGACAGCAGACAGTACGGGTCGGCAGCAACACCTCGAGCCCAATAACACGGGGGCTCCTCAAGGATGTGTGTTGATTGATACCAGTTTTGTTTGATTCCATTAATGTGGGGGGGCTGGTTGACCTCTGATGACCTCTAGAAATTTTCTTGAATATCTTTAAAATGATAGCAGCACAAACGAAAATTTTTGCAGCACAAACCAGCACAAACGTAGCACAAACGTTTGATACCACTTTTGTTGGATTTGAAGAATGTGGGGGGGCTGGTTGACCTTTTGACCTTTACATTTTCATTAATATCTTTAAAACAGAAGCAGCACAAACGACAATTTTAGCAGCACAAACCAGCACAAACGTAGCACAGTTGATTGACACCAGTTTTGTTTGATTCCATTAATGTGGGGGGGCTGGTTGACCTCTGATGACCTCTAGAAATTTTTATTAATATCTTTAAAATGATAGCAGCACAAACGAAAATTTTTGCAGCACAAACCAGCACAAACGTTTGATACCACTTTTGTTGGATTTGAAGAAGGTGGGGGGGGCCAACTTCACTCAGGTGCTGTACCTAAATTCAGGGTCTGCAGCCTTAAAGGCCGCATTTTAAGGCCGATTACGTCACAGCGACGCGACGAAGGCCTAAAAATAAATTTTTGTTTCAGTTCTATGAAGCTTTGAGTATTTTGGATTAGTAGGACTGCTGTGTTTGTTGTATCATATTGGTGTAATTGTTTATATGCTTTATATATTCTGAGGTAAGTTGATCTATAGTGTTACATCATATTCTATAAGGATGATGAGTCCAGGTGGCTGCTGACACTGTGGCTGAGATGGCTGTAACTCAGAAAGCTCTCAGGAGCCAGAGGCTGCAGCTGCAGACGTGAGATGCAGAGTGCCACATTACAATATGACATTCACTGTGGTACTTTGCTTTCAGTCGGTCTGTCTGAGTGTCAGTGAGGATTAATCAATTCTATGGCTCTCCAAAATGAAATTTTAATTCTGAATGGGGCTCTGGTGGACTCTGGTGAACATAACTTTGTCTTGCCAATGACTCACATCTCTCAGATGCATTTACACAGGAAAAAATAATGAGCTGGAGGTGATGAAACAAAGATGTAATTCTGATAGTTTGGGAATTTCATCATGGAAAGCTTAGCAAAAAAAGCCTGAACATAGGAGTCAAAAGTGAACATTTTATTATGGACAGGCGAATGTTGAAAAACAAAGGGATTAATAGAGTGAAGTGTCTCTGAGAGTCAAATTCAAATACGAAGCCATGTGAAGAGAAGCTCTTCTGCGTTTTCTCACAGCTGATAAAGTAAAATGAACAAAACCAGATGGTATTATAGTTGTGCTTACCTCTCTGTTGCCCTTCCCATTAATGTGGATGGGAGGTGGAGTCATTACTGCTGAATTTTTCATTTGCCTGGCATGAGGGCTGCTCTTGAAAACTCTGTTATTGTCCCTAAAGCGGGGAATAAGAAAACAAAACTGAGAACCTACAGTATGTATGCAGACAGTGTATCGAGTTAAAAAGCTTTAAGGCACATATGAAAAAGATGTCCTCTTACAGATCAGGTTCAGGCAGAATGGGAGGCAGGGTATGTCTGCGTATTTTGGCTTGACCTCGCCTGTTATCTGAGCACATGTTACGTATGCTCTCCTGGTCTGAATCTATGTCCTGCATGTTGTCACGACCGTGAGAAGGCAAGGCGATTTTAGGTAGCGAGACCTCCTGGAAGTAAGCACATAGGAGTTAGTTGTACCTTGTGTTCTTCTATGCTTAAAACTACTATAGTATCACTTAGTTTAGACTTTACGTGTCAGCTGTGGTTACCTTGATGGTCTGCCTGATTGTCACCTTTTCTAGGGCAATTGCTTTCTCCAGTTTCCTATCATCTAGTTCCCTCATGTACATATCATACAGCTCCTGAAGGTGTGGCGGTACGGGCAGACTGTGGTCTGTAACACGGAGGATAATTAGTGTCTTTAAAGCAGGAAATAATTTAATAAAAAAACCAAATCAAAAACAACTGATGAGCTCCTTCATGATTATTCAACTGTCTAATTGTCTGGTGCAAAGTAACTTCATTTCATTTATATTCAACTGTAAAGGGCCTAATAACCCAGTTAGCAGTGCTATATGTATTTAGATGATGTTTGTTTTTAACAAACTTTGGAGTCATAATGCTCACATACTCACCATCAATGAACTGCCTCTGCTGCTGAATAATTTCGTCACACAGGTGTCTGTGCTGTTCAAAACGCTGCACCACAAAGTTTTTCTGTCGGATCACGTTGTCTTTAAGCAGAGCGTGGGACTGCATCTCTGCGTTCTCAATCTCCAGCTCATGGACCTTACAGAGAAGTCCTAGGACCTCGCGTTGCTCCTCTGAGCTAACCCGCCGCGGCAGCAGCTCCTCCAAGCGCCGGGCCTGATCCCGAAGCTCCAGAAACCTACGCTCAAGCAACACCTTTAAACAAAAGGTATAAAGGCACATTTTAAAAAGCAGACTGTATTTCAGACACTAAAAATATTATGTATGCACTACAGTCAAAGGTTTTATAAGAAAGATTCTGGTTTTTTCTAGTTTTAGACAGACATGCCCACCTTGTGAATCTTATTCTGTTCAGCCATGAGTGCAACCAGATTTTCTCGAGCTATTGCCACCTCCTGAGTCTCCGTGGTGTCTGGAGGAGACTGAGTAGGGCTGGGTATCGTCACTGATTTCTAGAATCGATTCGTTTCCGATTCACAAGGTCCCGAATCGATTCAATCCACAGTTCGATTCGATTTGATTCAATTCGATTTGATTCGATTCAATTCGATTTGAATCTGGGAAATTTTGATAGTCAGAAATATTATAATTCAGATCAGTACATTTACATATTTTTGTATCTATAAAAAAGAAGCTGACACACGCAAGACTTTATCAAAGGTGTAAGCGTCACAGCAGATGCCTTTGTGTCAAAGTAGCTGTTGGGTCTGTTCCCACAAACCCCGCTAGTTCTAGAGACTTATTTATCATGAAAGAAAAACAAGGCAACAGCGTTCGATCGATTACTTGCGCAAGGGAGGCCTTTGGTCAAGAACCAGCTCTTGGAGCTCACGCTCCTAACCTGTCTCCAGCCCAAAGTCCTTCAAAGAGCAGCTTCCCTCGCAGCTATTTATTGAGAGACAGTTCACAC
Source organism: Pelmatolapia mariae (assembly GCF_036321145.2). NCBI lineage: Eukaryota > Metazoa > Chordata > Actinopteri > Cichliformes > Cichlidae > Pelmatolapia > Pelmatolapia mariae. The sequence goes on from NC_086234.1 coordinate 10,057,112, forward strand.
AATAGTTTACAACACGTACCTCCCCTCTTAACCCCCCTTGGTTACAAAGACGAGGCACTGTGTGTGTGTGTGTGTGTGTGTGTGTGTGTGTGTGTGTGTGTGTGTGTGTGTGTGTGTGTGAGACCTCCTGCTGGGCAGGAAGCTTACATCAAACAGACCTTCCAGATAGGATGTGTCTTTAAGCAAACCTACAGCCCCCTACCCAGAACCCCGAGAATCTGGGGGGAAGGACAGTGGAATCCCTTTCATCAAAGTTGGCAAGCATAAAAATGACAAACATTTAACAATCCACTCTAACATTCCCTCCTGTTTTGTGATTTTTATGCTCCAAATTATTCCTATGTAGTATATTCTTATCCATGCACCTCTTGCTTGACAATTTCAGCGCAGGTGTCATTTATACACAGGCTTCTGTCATGACATTCATTTCAGTCAATTCATATTGTTGTAAAAGTACATAATTAACAAATGTATTAGGAATCATCTTAGTTCGCATTGATCTTATACACGGTAAAATTCATCCTATACATAAGCAAATCAAATGTCAACAGTCCAAAAACAGGAATTAATATTTTCAAAAGAAGATGTCACCAAGGACCAGACATTAACCAAGCTCTCCAGCCTCGTGGTGCATCTACTCCTGTCGTGCGATTCATTATGTATTTCTGCAAGTAAACAACTGAATGTAACAGTCAAACAAGAATAATCAACATTCTCAAAAAATCATATGTCACTACAATCCAACTGTATACAGACATAGACATTCAAACACATCAGTTGACTTTATCGTTTGTCCATGTGGCTCTCAGCTAACTTCAAAGCTGTAGCCTGGTCAACACCCTTCTTTATGACTCCTATCAACCCCCCAAATCTTCTCACTGTAGGCATCCTGTGGGGGTTAGAGTCAACTAGTAAATTATCCGCATTTACAACTCTTCTCCTGTCCTGTTGTCACCACAGGAAAAGCTTTGTAAAGGAAATTGGATCAAGGTGTTTTGATCTTCTTGGCTCAAAGCCTTAACCAGCTTAGCGAAGTGTTCATGATGTAAATGTAGACAAAAGGCTTCTCTGTTTGCATCCTTCTTGCAGAGGACACAAAGAATAGGTGATGTTGTACAAATTCCATGATAAATCTCCAACTTGGACTAATCCATTGCCCTTCATTCACATAGGCAACTGGCCTATTTCCAGTTCGTTTAGCTGTTCAATGTCCTGCAGCAAGTCAGATTCTTGGAGTCAGACTAGCAGGTCTGTCTTACCAGAGCAGTTCACCCTCCCAGCTACTGGTGAATCAACCGTCCATTCAGGTTCAGAAGTTGAAAAGTTGGCAGTGTCCCAAGTATGTTTACTCCTGGATGTGTTGCCAAGGCAACCAAACAAACTGTCTCACTCTTAGTGATGCTATATGGCCACAGTCCAGAAGAATGTGTAGCCAGTGGCATCACAAGCATAACCATTGGTCTCGTTCTTTATGTGAGTGGTTGTGTTCACAAACTGCCACCAGTAGTTGTTGAAGACCCAATGCGGGTACTGGGTGTAGTTTGCTCTGTCCCAGTGCGCTCCTGTCATCCCACTCAGGGTCCACAGGCACAAGAAGGCGAACAGCACATTCCCAGCCATTCTAAGTTGGGTTCAGGATCCGTTGGTTTCTTCACCAGGATTGAGATGAGAGGTCCTAGAGATATACTCCCCCCTTTGTACCGCTGGCCTTTTCACCATCACCCAGAGTCGGCCAGGAAGTGTGTTACCTTCTTGCAGTGCGCTTGATGTATCCAAGTATTCCTTTCAGCAATCTTCACTGCTGTGGTCGTCGTCAGCAGCATCCGATAAGAACCTTTCCACCGTGAACTGGACCAGCACTTCCTCTCCATGGCCTTGTCAACATCCAATCTCCAGACTTCAGATTCTGCTCCTGCGGAGAAACAGAATCATCTGGCAGATCATTTGTTCTCAAGACTTCTTTATTTTAAAACATTTTAAGCATCTAATCTGCTAATATGCTCTCTCTTCTGCTCTTCTTAAAAACAGAAAGTACATTACAGCTGTTTCAGGCTGAGAAACACCAAACACTCTCCGTGCTATCATTCACCACACAACTATTTTATTTCTTTGTCCACTGGGCAGGTGACCTGCAGAATCACGTCTGCCCCAGCTGGATACCGTTTCACACACACCGTGACGTCAGACACACTCACACTCACTTCTGCTTAGCGCACAGTTTCACTTCATTCTTCAACGATCCACACACCACGTTCTGCCCAATAAAAACTTTGCACTGTATTTCATCCTCTTTCAAGGCAGACTTCTTTTAAGTTTGCAACTGGCAACGCGACTTACACCAAAACCCAGGCTACGTGTACACAACAGGTCACCGAATTCCATTAACACCGCTTAGGTTAACTTCTGTGCTGCTGCGTTCACTTACTGGCACTCACACACATATACGCTCATTCACACTCTTTTTAGGCCCATAATCCCCCTTACCGCGGCGAGCTCTTTCCTCCTTACCATTGGTGGAGAAACCATACACTCAACGCCCTTAACTGCGGAGAACCTTTTTTTATCTTTATAGAGCTCTATCCTCCTTTCGGTGGAGAAACCGTCCTTACCCTCCTTCTATTCGGTGGAGAAACCTCTTTAAACCTCCTTAAATAAATCAAAAAGATAAAACAAAAACAAAAACACTGGCGGAGAAGCCAGGTAGCTTGCGTCTACACGCACAGCTTGCGCACTCACGTACCTGCTTTAACGCACGGGCACGTAGCCGCTCTCTAAGGCCTTCGGTACTCACTGTTCGTTTTGTTTCCGTTCATGGGAAGAGTCTCTGGTTCCCGTCAATCGCCATCCATCCCGTGGGGAGTTCAGGCGCAAACTGTCCGGCCTGGAACAAAGCAAAGTACCAGGGCTTTCGTCAATCGTCCCAGACGATGGCTGCTAGCAGACTGCGGTGGCGTCCTCTCCCTCCCCTCGCGGTGGAGGCGATGTGTTGGGATCCGGCTCGGAGGACCAAATAAATGTTGGGTCTGTTCCCACAAACCCCGCTAGTTCTAGAGACTTATTTATCATGAAAGAAAAACAAGGCAACAGCGTTCGATCGATTACTTGCGCAAGGGAGGCCTTTGGTCAAGAACCAGCTCTTGGAGCTCACGCTCCTAACCTGTCTCCAGCCCAAAGTCCTTCAAAGAGCAGCTTCCCTCGCAGCTATTTATTGAGAGACAGTTCACACAATAGTTTACAACACGTACCTCCCCTCTTAACCCCCCTTGGTTACAAAGACGAGGCACTGTGTGTGTGTGTGTGTGTGTGTGTGTGTGTGTGTGAGACCTCCTGCTGGGCAGGAAGCTTACATCAAACAGACCTTCCAGATAGGATGTGTCTTTAAGCAAACCTACAGCCCCCTACCCAGAACCCCGAGAATCTGGGGGGAAGGACAGTGGAATCCCTTTCATCAAAGTTGGCAAGCATAAAAATGACAAACATTTAACAATCCACTCTAACAGTAGCTGAAGATAAAACACAGAAAAACATGAAGGTGGTTTTCCTGGCCTGGGATTTTATAAAAATATTCTGCAGTACATCAAAAACAAAAGAAAACCATTAATCAACATATGAACATTACCTCTGAAGTTGCAGTGGTTTTATTAGAGACACGGCTAAGCGTTTTGCATTTTGCATAATTTTAAAAAGTTTAAATTTGTTCAGTATTGAACGGCAGAAATTAGGTTCTCTTTTCGGAAGTATAACGAAAAAAAAAAAAAAAAACAGCGGCCGACAGCGCTTTAAACAACGGTAGACTTGAGAGAGAGAGAGAGAGAGAGAGAGAGAGAGAGAGAGAGAGAGAGAGAGAGAGAGAGAGAGAGAGAGAGAGAGAGAGAGAGAGAGAGAGAGAGAGAGAGAGAGAGAGAGAGAGAGAGAGAGAGAGAGAGAGAGAGAGAGAGCTGTGCATGAAGTGTGATTTTTATCGTGGGAGAAGCATAATAGTAAAAGTCAGAGTGAATTCATGACGATGTTGATGTGAAGCGTAGTTTGGATCTTCTTTTGCTGCTGGTTCGGTCAATATTGTTTGGAGAGAGATAAAACTAACAGCTTTAGAATCAGCGCAAAAAGGGCGTAAACACAAAGCGCAGACCCGCCGAAACATCAGAATCAGCGAGCTGTCGCCTTTCAGCGTGTCCGTGCCGTCAGGTGAGAAAGGCGACATCTCACTGATTCTGATCCGCGGGTCCGCGCTGTGTATTTACGTCTTTGTGCAGAATGCGTGTACCTGCTCTCATTTACTGTCTTAGCTGTTTGGTGGTTGTTGAAATTTTGTGAGGTTTCACCTGAGATTCTGGCATTTCGGGCAAAATAAATTTATATTAAAAAATCGATTCAGGATTTTAATGAATCGATTTCAAGTTATCCAAGCCAGAATCGATTTTAATCGATAAATCGATTATAAAAACCCACCTCTAACTCTGAGGAATCAGAGTCTTTCTCGCTTTCATCCTTATTGACACTTTCCTTCCTCCTCTCCACACACCACTTTCTCCTGCTGCGCTCCTGTTCCCAGCTAAGAGAAGAAAATTACACATTGTAACTGACAGAGACAAAAATATCTGGTTAATTAAGGCATATTTGAAAGTACATAGTTGAAAAAAAAAGAAAAGAAAAAAAAATGTGGCCAATAAAATTCATTATTACGTTTGATTTATGTTGTTTTTTTGATCAGACTTACAATAATTTATATTTATATAATCCACAAACACTGACACTTTCAGGGAACTTTAAGCACGACAAGCACATGCTGTGAGTTTTCAACATATTATCAAATGGCTGGATTAAATAATGTTACAAAGAAAAATACTGGATAAATACTGTTGGATAAAGAAGGGAGAAACATGACAAAAATGCTTGACACTGACTCTGTAATAGTTAAAAGATTATTAGAGGTGGCAATCTGGAGCTCCATGTTGTCGTTTTCCAGCTCCATCAGGCTCTTCCTGATCTCCATCTGTTGGCGGAAAGCATCCAGAAGCTGCTCCCTCAACAGATCCATCTCCTCTCGACTCTGCTGGCTGGAGGGAAGGGAAGGGATGGAGATTAGACTCAAAGAGCTCAAAAAGCAGGTATTTTTCAAATATTAAAGTCAGCGGTGAGTGCGAGACCTTACCCTGAACATTGCAGATGTCAGCTCGGTCAGAATTAAGCTGGCGACTCGCCTGTTCGGCAATCTTCTTTTTCTTTTTCAGCCGCTCGATCTCGCAGCGCAGGTCTGAGATGATATTGGTGTACTGAGCAATGTGGTATGACACATTTATCATGTTCTTCTTCACCTAAAGCACAAAGATGAAAAAGAATACTTGAACTATACTTTGGATCTATGAATTATACAATAGAAGTTGGATTTCTAACTGCAGAAAGTTGAGTTGAAGCTACAATCATTTATTTTTTACTGCTAAATGAACTTCTGCTAGAGTGAAGCAATACTGAGACATATAAAATATTACTCAGCTCACCCGTGTTCGAATACTTTTGGCACGGCCTGCATATGTCAGTGTGTTACGAGACTCCTCAAAAGCTACAGAGGCAGGGCTAATATGGGCTATCATGAGCGTTCGGCTGTTTCCACCCAAGGAGTCCTTTTGTTTAAAAAAAAGATTGATAGGCTATCAATCTTTTTTTTTTTTTTAGCCTGCTGGAGTCACCCATAACATTGATAGAGGTGGATAAAGCGATATCTGCACTCCAGTCAGGGAAATGTCCTGGGGCAGATGGCTTTCCAGTAGAATTTTTTAAGGTAATGAAAGTGAAGTTAAATAGTTTATTACTAAGGGTTTTTAATAAAGCATTTGAAGAATCGAAACTCCCAGAATCTATGTACCAGGCTAATATAACATTGATAGCTAAAAAAGATAAAAATCCGGAATCATGCTCATCTTACAGGCCTATTAGCCTTCTTGGTGTTGATAATAAGATACTTTCAAAGATACTGGCTCTTAGGCTAGAAAAAGTAATGTGCTCTATTGTGCATGCTGACCAGACAGGCTTTATTAAGGGGAGGAATTCTTACAATAACACCCGACGTCTATTTAATATTATTCACTTTTTAAATTTTCATCAGATCTCTGGGGTTGTCGTTTCTATGGATGCCGAAAAGGCATTTGATAGAATTGAATGGGAATATATGTTTGAAATATTGAGAAGATTTGGGTTTGGAAAAAACTTTCTGGGGTGGATCAAAATTATGTACAAATCACCAATAGCATCAGTGTTAACTAACGGCCTGTTATCCTCCCCAATTACATTGAGCAGAGGTACAGCACAAGGTAGTCCACTGTCACCATTACTATTTGCTTTGGCCATTGAGCCTTTGGCCATTAGACAAAATTCGAGTGTTCCTGGAGTTAAAATTGGGGAAAGACAACATAAAATTCTGCTTTATGCAGACGATATTCTTCTGACACTGACTGACCCTGCTAACTCTCTACCTGTTCTTACTAGGTGTATCAAGGACTTTGGTCTTATATCTGGATACATGGTAAATTTTGATAAATCTGTTATAATGACTTTGTGTAGTGGAAGGGACACTGAACCTTCATATGTTAAACCCTTTCACTGGGCACCATCAGGTTTTGTATATTTGGGAGTTAAAGTTACACCAAATGTTGGTCACTTATATAGAGAAAATATTAATGGAATGGTTCAAGATCTTCGAGAGATGCTGACAAGATGGAGGGCACTTCCAATATCATTTTTGGGAAGAATAAATCTCATTAAGATGGTAATCCTACCGAAAATACTATATCCCACAGGCATGTTGTTTGCAATTTTGAAATCAGAAGATATTAAAGCAATTAACAAGGCTATGGTGAATTTCATTTGGGCAGGAAGAAAACCCAAAATTAAATTGGAGACATTACAGTTACCGAAAGATCTGGGCGGGTGGGGAGTGCCAAACATAGAAAATTACGTTCTCTCAATACAAGCGAGGATTCTTTCTTCCTGGATACATGAACATTCTGACCTGCCATGGTTAAATATTGAGGAAGTATTATGTAAACCATCCTCACCTGTTAATTTTTTAGGGAAACGTCTAAATGACTTACCTCACGTAATAAAGTATAACCCAGTAATATATAATGCTTTGTGGACGTGGGGAAAACTGAGAAAACTTTTTAACAGTAGTCTTCCGTTTAATATTTTGTCAACATTTAGAAATAATCCAGACCTTCTGCCGCAAAACATAGGGTCGAGCTTTGTGGGATGGCATAAAGTAGGTGTAAAGAGGTTTTATGACCTCTTTAAACATGGTGAGTTTAAATCATTTGAATCCTTAAAGTCCCAGTATTCTATGTCAAAGACTGAGTTTTATAAGTATTTGCAATTGAGAAATTATGTGTTAAAAAATGCCAAATCATTACAAATCTCAACAGCCTCTTTTCGGTTGGAGAAATTCTTTCTGGATAATAGGGAGCATAAACATTTTGTATCAAAGTTTTATTCAGAGATTTATGCCCTAATTGTGGATAAACTGGCATGGTTGAGAAAATCTTGGGGGACGTTGCTTAAATGTGAAATAGATATACAGGCATGGGACAAAATCCTGCTCCTTCCATCTAAAATCTCTGTGTGTAACCGATTTAAAGAACTGCAGTACAAAATTTTGCACAATGTATATATTTCTCCGTATATTTATAGTAAGTATAATATGGGAACATCTCCAAATTGTCTCAAGTGTAAGGTCAGAGTGGGCACTAGATTCCATTGTTTGTGGGATTGTGCTATTATTCAATCATTTTGGAAGGAGGTCTGCGCCAATATTAGTACAGCCATTGGTCATCAGGTGACAGAAAACCCATTAATGTGCTTATTGGGATATATCCCTGTCCCACTGGTACAACATGAGCATGTAATTCAGTCACTGTTGGCCAAGAAAAGTATTATGTTGAGATGGGTGGGAGCTGAGCCTCCCTCCATTTTTCTCTGGAAGTCGCTCATCATTGATGTTATGACTTTGATCAGGTTGGGACATTATATTGATGGGAGCTCCCGAATTTTTGTGGACAAATGGAAGAAACCACTGGAAGCACTGGGAGTAACTTGTAAACTGGACCCTAATGGACAATAATTTATGGACATAATGTTGTAATATTTTAGGGCTGTGCAGTGTTATTATTTTGGATGTGGACCAGTCCTGTATTTGTTGGAGAAAAAATGTTAAATAAAAGTTAAAAAAAAAAAAAAAAAAAAAAAAAGACTGATAAATATAAATACACACAAAAAAAACATCTAAATCATCAACACAGTTGGTCCCATATAAACCTTTAGAGGACTGTACCTTCAGGAGACGAGTCAACCTGCTGTCTCGATAGTTGACATACTTGTTACCATTTTTGTCACTCAGGGCGTTAATGCAGTTGCCCAAAGCCAGGAGGGAACGGTTGATGTGGGCCCCTTCTTTCAAACGCTGACCTCTATTTTGAGTCTGATAAAATAAAATAAAAATGGATGAGTAATGAGAAAACTTTAAATATGCTTTTAAAAAAAGGAAAATATTCCCCCTTTTCTTTTATTGCTCTGAAGGTGATTTAAGTAATATAATAATAATAATGATAATAATAATAATAATATAACAGTAATATTATGATTAGAGATGGACCGATCCGATATTACGTATCGGTCCGATACTGACTTAAATTACTGGATCGGACATCGGAGAGAAATAAAAAAAATGTAATCCGATCCATTAAATATCAAAAAAGCACCTCACAAAACTTGTGACATGGCGTAACTCGGCTCATAACTGTGGCACGTCGCTCCAGTATGCGTCACGTGATAGAGCGGCTGTGTGTATTTGTAGCTTCGCTACCACCCGGCATTTCATCTCCGAGGAAGTGATCCCAGAGAGAAGTAAAGCAAGTGTGTAAGTTCATCTCTGAATGTTTGTAAAGCATTCCCGCGTTAAGCTTAACAACCGATATATGGAGCGACTGCCTCTTCTCTCTCCCTTCCTCTCCTGTTGCTACTTCAGTCATGAAACGGATTAATGATCCGCTGATCGGCTTTTCTGTCGCGAGTCCGTCTCTCTTGTTTGTTTATTGCCCACTTCGCGCCAGAAAGAGGAAACCAGCGGCTGAACAACAGCAGCACGTTTAAGCTTGATAAGTTGTTGTTAGAATTTATTTACGTTCTACACCAGGATCCTTTTCTACGTAGCTGACGGCTGGTAACTGTGCAGGGGCGGATCTAGCAAAGTTTAGCCAGGGGGACCAATAGGGCATTAACAGGGAAAAGGGGGCACAAATACATACTTTTCTTTCTTATTCTCATTTAAAATGTCTAGTTTTTAATAAATAATTATCTGAATCTTACACCCAAAGTTTTAATCTGACGTAAAATGTATATTAGTCCATTACTGTATATAGTAACTCTTAAGTCTAATATACCCTGGTAAGCTAGTACTTTTTCCTTTGGGAAGGTACCATCTGTGCAGTCTGCAATTCTGTTGAAGAAAGATGTTGAATCTATTTAATTATTCTTGAAAAATAATTGATTTCTGTGCATTTTTTTCACACTGCATCAAATTAAAGTTGATTATGTCAATTAAGCATCATGAGGTGGAGGGTGGTTCCCTAATTTATTTATTTTTTTGCTGGGAGTTTTAGAACCCTATTAGTTAGGTTGCTTACTCTTTAAAATACCAGAATAGGGAGGACATTCATTTTGATCGGCCGTTAGTTTTTCTGCAGGAGCTCATGTAAAAAAAGACTCCCTTTCGACACCCTAGAGCCAAAAATCGACCACGCCATAAAAAGTGCTATAAAAAGATTATATATTAATATTTTTTTCCACTTTAAATTAGCCAATCTTTTAAAACTACTTCTCCTTGAAATATTCATATAAAGTTTTCATTATATTTCGCGGATTTTAACCCTTTATATCCCAGTTTCGTCACATGAGCGCACTGCTTTTTTAGCGGAAAAAAACAAAAAACTTGAATATTTTCCATAAAATACATTTGAAGTAATATTTGATTGTAATTATAATTAGGCCTTTGGATGGTCCAAAGATTACCACTGACATTCATTTTGATACGTTACTATTTTTTCGCAGAAGCACACTAAATGTCATATAGTGCCATATCAGGTTTATCATGTTTTGCTTACACTAAATGCTTATTACCTTGTTTTGTTCTAAAATAAAAATAAAAAAAATGTCTAAATAACAATACAAGATCACTTTGAACCAGTGATCTTGACTAGGAGTTTTTTTTAATAATCTACTTTCTTTTAATCTGGACGATTAAATGCAAACCAGGTCCCTCCCCGGTGCTGCTGGACAGGTTATCGTCTGAAGTGTCTCAGCTCGGGGCTGGGCTGCCTGACGTGCCTCATTGGCAAACCTCTAGAGGGAGCTTTGCTTAAAGAAAGGTTGCTCTTCTGCTTCTTGGGGTCCAGGGGAGATGGTGCAGGAGGTAACTGCAAGACATCCACCTCGAGCGCTTTGGAGCGCCGACGTGCTGCTTTTACTGCAATGTTCTGGACCCCCTTTAAAATCTGCTGCCGCTCTGTGGAGACACAGCTAATTTCTTTTCACTGTTATTTTTAATCTCCATTCACACAACAGAAAGAAAGCTAGTTAACAGAGAAACACTACTTTTCCCCATTAGCACTGATTTAATTGTTCCTCGTGAAAAAAGGGACCATTTTGGGTAACTTTGGATTTTTGATTCTCAATATATCAGTCATTTTAAAGACTAGTTGCATGAAACTTGGCCAGGATGTGTGTTTTAGGATTATTTTTAAAATTCAATGATCCCCTCTACTGTGTGGTGTATAGTAAAGGAGATTCACATATGTGTTACCTCCTATATCCCTCGTACCATTTTGGGCCCCACTGACTCCCATTATAATCACATATTTTCAACATACTGTAATCCTGACATGTGATAATGCTTTTCTTGTGAATACCTAATGGATCTAAGCGTCTGCCTTCAAAATAAAGGAAAAATAGGTTTTGGATCAAATGAGCACAATATTAGGCACAGCACCCCCATAGACATTTTCAGTGGTTTTGAATGCAGGACATGGTTATCTTACTATGCAAAATGCATGACAATAAAACAGCTAACCACCATAAAATTGTCTTTTGTGTGTGTGTGTGTGTGTGTGTGTGTGTGAGTGTGAGTGTGTGAGAGAGAGAGGGAGGGAGGGAGAGAGATCAAAGGCCAAAGATGGTGTGTTTATGTTTTTTTTTTTTGAGCCTCCTCTCTCTTATTGGATGCATGGTATAGCATGTTGATTCAGGTGCCCCTTTGAATTTTATGAGAATACTTTGCAGCCTGGTCTTAGTGGTCATTTCTGCACAGACACAATGAAGCGTGTACTCAGTTTAGAGGAGGCTGTTGCTGCAGTTTTGGACTCTTCTGGAAGTGAAAAAGATACCACAAGCAGTGGAGATACTTCTGAGAGCGAAGAAGAATTTTTGCCAGGCACCGAGGAGCTTTGCAGCTAGTCTGAGGAGGAGGAGGAGGAGGAGGAGGAGGAGGAGGAAGAAGAGCAGGAGGAAGAGACAAGACAGGAGGATGACCAGTGGAGATCTAAATGAACTTCTGCTAGAGTGAAGCAATACTGAGACATATAAAATATTACTCAGCTCACCCGTGTTCGAATACTTTTGGCACGGCCTGCATATGTCAGTGTGTTACGAGACTCCTCAAAAGCTACAGAGGCAGGGCTAATATGGGCTATCATGACCGTTCGGCTGTTTCCGCCCAAGGAGTCCTTTTGTTTAAAACAAAGATTGATAAATATAAATACACACACAAAAAACATCTAAATCATCAACACAGTTGGTCCCTGTGGTGTGAATGAGACACGGCGGGTCCATGGGTCAGTGTTTTGAGCCATTTTATTGATTTCACATCACACCACGACCCACCAACCCCTGATTCCCCGTGTTTTTAACTCGGCGGGCGTGATTAAGGATGCCGTGCAGGTGCGTCCGCCCTCCCTGCACGGCACCGCAGACCACGCCCCACCACATACCCCCATCGCCCGATTGAGGCCGGGGAGCCATCCGGCCGAACCTACCTACTCCCCACCGTGAGTGGGAGAGGGAATCAGCCCGGACCGTCTGCGCCCCCGGGCCCCGGCCAAGCGACGGGGAGGTGCGAGTTCAGGTGGCCGCCCGCGAATCCAGCGGTGCCGGCGGAGCTGGTTCGGAGGTCGGCCGCGTGGCAGGTGGACGCGGTGCGGCCGGTACCTGCACAGTCGTGAGCCCAAGCTCACAGGCGGCTGGGCAGATGTCCGGCGTGCACCGGCCTCTGGTGACGGTGAGGCCGGTCTGGCGAGCACACCGACCTCAAGCATGGCGCACGCCTCGCTGGCCGGCTCCAACCGAGTAACTTCCCCTGGCACGGGGACCTCTGTCTCCTCCGTCACCGCGGCCCCGGGCTGGAGCAGCCCATCGCACGGCTCCTCCGTCACCACCGCCGCCGCTCCCGGCTGGAGCAGCCCCTCGCACGGCTCCTCCGTCACCACCGCCACTCCCGGCTCAAGCAGCCACTCGCGCGGCACCTCTTCCTCCGGCCGGCGCAGACCCTCGCCCGCCTCGTCTTCCGCCTCCGGTTGGAGCGGCTCCTCCACCGCCCTTCACCCGGCTGTTCCTCCTCCTCCGGCAGGCTCGGACCCCCGCGTGCCTCGTCCACCACCTCCGGCTGCCGAGGTGCCCCACACAGCTCCTCCACCGCTTTCCCACCGTCAGGATACCCCGGTGGGGGTGGCGGCGTCGAGGTCGCCCAGGCCTGGAGCAGCGCTGCCAGCTCCGCCATCCTCCCCAGGTGGCGTTCGCTCTCCTTCCGCAGCTCTTCCTGTTGGCGGCGCACCTCCGCCGCCTGCTCCTGCTGGGTGGCCGCTATTTCGGCCACCATCTGGGCCAGCTCCTCCCTTCCCTGGCTCCGATAAGGACCCGCCGTGCCATCTCCTGGGTTTCGGCACCAGTGTGGTGTGAATGAGACACGGCGGGTCCATGGGTCAGAGCCATTTTATTGATTTCACATCACACCACGACCCACCAACCCCTGATTCCCCGTGTTTTTAACTCGGCGGGCGTGATTAAGGATGCCGTGCAGGTGCGTCCGCCCTCCCTGCACGGCACCGCAGACCACGCCCCACCACAGTCCCATATAAACCTTTAGAGGACTGTACCTTCAGGAGACGAGTCAACTTGCTGTCTCGATAGTTGACATACTTGTTCCCATTTTTGTCACTCAGGGCGTTAATGCAGTTGCCCAAAGCCAGGAGGGAACGGTTGATGTGGGCCCCTTCTTTCAAACGCTGACCTCTATTTTGAGTCTGATAAAATAAAATAAAAATGGATGAGTAATGAGAAAACTTTAAATATGCTTTTAAAAAAAAGGAAAATATTCCCCCTTTTCTTTTACTGCTCTGAAGGTGATTTAAGTAATATAATAATAATGATAATAATAATAATAATAATAATAATAATAATAATAATAATAATAATATAACAGTAATATTATTATTAGAGATGGACCGATCCGATATTACGTATCGGTCCGATACTGACTTAAATTACTGGATCGGACATCGGAGAGAAATAAAAAAATGTAATCCGATCCATTAAATATCAAAAAAGCACCTCACAAAACTTGTGACATGGCGTAACTCGGCTCATAACTGTGGCACGTCGCTCCAGTATGCGTCACGTGATAGAGCGGCTGTGTGTATTTGTAGCTTCGCTTCCACCCGGCATTTCATCTCCGAGGAAGTGATCCCAGAGAGAAGTAAAGCAAGTGTGTAAGTTCATCTCTGAATGTTTGTAAAGCATTCCCGCGTTAAGCTTAACAACCGATATATGGAGCGACTGCCTCTTCTCTCTCCCTCCCTCTCCTGTTGCTACTTCAGTCATGAAACGGATTAATGATCCGCTGATCGGCTTTTCTGTCGCGAGTCCGTCTCTCTTGTTTGTTTATTGCCCACTTCGCGCCAGAAAGAGGAAACCAGCGGCTGAACAACAGCAGCACGTTTAAGCTTGATAAGTTGTTGTTAGAATTTATTTACGTTCTACACCAGGATCCTTTTCTACGTAGCTGACGGCTGGTAACTGTGCAGGGGCGGATCTAGCAAAGTTTAGCCAGGGGGGCCAATAGGGCATTAACAGGGAAAAGGGGGCACAAATACACACTTTTCTTTCTTATTCTCATTTAAAATGTCTAGTTTTTAATAAATAATTATCTGAATCTTACACCCAAAGTTTTAATCTGATGTAAAATGTATATTAGTCCATTACTGTATATAGTAACTATTAAGTCTAATATACCCTGGTAAGCTAGTACTTTTTCCTTTGGGAAGGTACCATCTGTGCAGTCTGCAATTCTGTTGAAGAAAGATGTTGAATCTATTTAATTATTCTTGAAAAATAATTGATTTCTGTGCATTTTTTTCACACTGCATCAAATTAAAGTTGATGTCAATTAAGCATCATGAGGTGGAGGGTGGTTCCCTAATTTATTTATTTTTTTGCTGGGAGTTTTAGAACCCTATTAGTTAGGTTGCTTACTCTTTAAAATACCAGAATAGGGAGGATGGAGTAGGTTTATGTTTATTAGATTGATCAGTATTGCTGAACTATGAAATATTTTGGGTGCAGAGGATTTTTTGCATACAGGTATAACAGAATAGCTTTAGTGTTTTGTTTTTTTTTAACTTTAGTATGAACTTATACAAAAAACAGCAAGATATTAAAAAAACTGTTCAGTATCGGCAGATATCCAAATTTATGGTATCAGTATTATGTATTATGATAACACTTTTGGGTGGCACTGACAAAAAAACTGAATAAGTATCAACAGATTAACACAGTTTAAACATTTTAAATTAATAAGTTATACTAAATAGAGGATTCATTAATGATGGTGATATTTAAACTATGTTTTCACAGGCTTTACAACCCCAGACACCGGGGGAGTGTCAACATTAGTAAGCTATTGTTGGCCGTTTCTTTCGGTGTGTAGTTGACATGTTTCCACTCCTGTCCAATAGATGGCATTAGGTCCTTGGTCCACCTAGTACTAAAATAACACAACCTCACCTTTTGCTAACTACATGGATGCCTCTTGTTTACAGGGAGAAAAAATGTTCTTTGCAGCTTCATGTGACTAACACCTGTGAGGTATGCTCAACCTTGTAATGCACAACTCATCAATATTATGCCTTTCAATCATTCAAATAGTCTCCATGGCAAATAAGTGCTCTCACAGCCTGACCGCATGATTATCTCATGGTGAAGAAGAACAAGCCTGTGGTAAAATGAGCATCAGTGACAAGCTATTCAAATGAAGGAATAAAGCAGTCTCAACCTGAACAGCTGCCAAAAAGAAAAAAAACAACAACTGAACAAGTACTTGAGTTTTTCTCACTTAACCGCTTGCAAAGAGAAGGTCAAGGCGATAATACATCCCAGAAAATGAATTGGCTCGCAGATTCTCTTCATCGCTGTATTGACAAATACCAGTGTGACAATACAAAAAAAAATTCCATGGACTGTTCTTCGCTTTTATATCTGTCATTCTTATTTTCTTTATAAAGAATGTGCTTTAATATGTTATCTTCCAATTCTTTATTTTGTGTTAGTTTGCTGTAGAAATATCTAGAACATTTTTCATAAATTCCTGGAAAACAAAACAGTGTTGTCTAAAAAAAGAAAAAAAGTGCAGACATCAGATTTCATTTATGAAAAGAAATGAGTTGTGATACCATTAACACAGTTACGGGATTCATGTTTCTGACCACCTGTCAAATTTAAGTCCACTATGAACTGTTTTTGACTCTACTTAGGTAGAGGTTGTAGGTATGTCGCTGCAACTGAATCAAAACATGTATCAAAAAGTTGACTGCTGTTGTAGCTGTTTAAGTCAGAGATAAACTTTAATGTATTTCACCATTCACTACGGGGTAGTTGCCTATAACAGTGTGCTGTGATAAAATCTGTATTAAGTTTCTCTCTTTGTTCCTCTGTTTGATTATTAGCAGGGACGATCAAAATGTTTAAGATTAATGTGTGTGCCAACACTAGAGCTGTGCCTTTGAACAATGTTGAAACAGTTTACTTTTAGAATCAAATTGGAATTATTTAAGGATTCTTAGCTATCATAAGACAGAGCAAAATGGGGGAACTTGTGTCACAAATATATGTTAAAATGAAAAAACAAAAACTGGTGGCCACTGGTGGACATATCCTACTGGATCAAGGGACTCAGATTATATTATATTTTTTATAAGTCTCCTAAGATTTATGGTAACCTCCATCCTCTGAAGAAATCATTCATTGTTCCCCATGGAGACACGACTCATGGAGCAAACCCTTGTACTGTATACAGACACATCACATTAGCCACAGCCTTGAAACTTGACTTCGGAAGCACTTGATGAAAGTAGCTTCACTCACACTGATACATACGATTAGACAATTAGATTAGACAACAACACACACACACACACACACACACACACACCTGTGCTGCTCGTTCGGAGCCGGCGAGGTCAATCATGAAGAGGCGTGCAAAGCGGACCTCCTGCAGAACGTCACGACAGCGGCTCTGCTGTTTGACAGCTACTTGCAGCACAGCGTGGGAGCGAGATGACCTCTGATTGGCGGCTGTTGGCTCCTGGGTGCGCTGTTTGTTGCCCTTCATGAGGAGCTCAATGATCTAGAAAAACACAGGTGTGAGATATTTCTGCTCTTTGTAATTTCTGAGTGTTTTGATTGAAATAAATGGGTCATGTAGTGCTTGGAAAGGTAAACTGACTCACCTCTTGAGCATTGATGGTGGACACCTCTGTGATTCCAGCAACCTGAATAACTCCCTTAGAATCTTCTCTTAGGTCTAAGAAGCCTGAGGATGGATTCAGCAGGTCACGGATCATCTCATTGCAGATCTAATAACAAACAGAATATATATCAATGGATCTGCAATAAAGATCAAAAAGCTAGGTTACAGACACAAATTAACTGTGAACATCCATGGAAAAGGCTTCATTCAGCCTTTCAGGCCTCCTGCATAGACTGAAACCAAAACAGATGTGTGCACTTCGCTCAGTAAGGCTATAAAATGGCATTTAAACTCTTTGTGGTGAGGCAGCAGCGGTAACAGATTGCTCCCTGGAAACAGCAAACACACATGTCACGCACACACTTGTTTCAGGATTCATCCCGATGAGTTCAATACAGGTCAGAGAGCATCCAGACTCAGCGACTAGGCTTCCTAATAGGAACATTTTAACTTCCACCCACCGAGAGCGCTACTAAAAGCTAGGCTTCAATAACATTGTCAGCCACTGAACATAATGATAGAGTCTGGCACTGAAAACACAAAATGTCATTTTGATGTCAGATGCAAAGCCCACTCTGAGAGGTTAAATTTGTATCCAACAAGTACGTCTATTGTGCCATTTTCATTTTGTGCTCTTTTCATATTTCATATTCATTTTTCATCTCTCTGTTTGTATTCCTCATTTTGTTTTCTTTTGCCTGGAGCTTTTCCTTTTTGTTTTCTTCTCAAAATTTCTTTTCTTTCCTGACAGCCTGAACATTTCTGAATAAATCTGACACATTTATTTGTATTTTTGTGCTGCCATCTTTTGCAGATCTTGTTGCAAAACTATAACAGATAAATTGTTCACTTAAAATCATAGAAATAACCTCAATGACAAAGTTACTTTCAAAGATTCTTTTCATGTTTACTTAAAACAGAAAAAACCCAAACCAACAAAAACATTCAAATATCTTGCTAAATGACGTGGTGAAAATTGTAATTAGATCTCTTGAATGCTTACTGTAAGGCTAAGCATTCAAGAGAGTTTTTGTATTTTCAAAGTGAGGAAAAGCCTAAATGACCTCTTGAAGCCTGTAGCTGTACTAATTCACACCAGCCAGGATAAGTTTCTTCTGTCAGAGTCAAGTGAACCAGCTCTATTGTACCCAGGGCTATTAAGGCTTTTGTTGCTGAACACACAGAGTGAGCTGTACCTGCTTGTCAATAATGAGGTGTGGAACCACAGCCAACAGTGAAACCGCCATCCTCAGCCTGTGGTTTTATCTGTGGTTCATCATCCACTGACAAAGGCAAAGGTAACAAACACCTAAAAGTACTGAACCTTTCTATATAAAGGCACATGTAAATCCAGTACCCAAGAATAGTTTCCAGTTACTGTTGTCAATTTATAGCAATGTGCTGAAGTAATGATGACAAGAGACAAGAATGACATGGACTGAGCAATGGTCTCTACAATCGACCCCCGCCTATTCACGTTCAGTATTCGCAGATTTTTTCGTAGGGCATATCTAAAATATTTCCTAATCATTTTAATTTTATTTTCATGACTAAATAAATTTTTATGGTAGAAATTTTTTTTCAAATATTCATATTAATGTAAACACAGCAAAATATCTATAAAATGTCGAAATTCCAAACACAAAGCTCCCGGGAAAGAAAATGCAGCTTGGGAAGCTGAAATATATCAACATTTTAAGAGAGGGTCTCAAGTATTTGAGGATTTCAGCTATTCACGCGAGCTTGTGGTCCTTACCCCCTGTAAATACCGGGGGTCGACTGTACTATTATTCCCTTGTAATGTATTCAAATCACAATATAATTGCTCAGTAACTTTCATCTACTGAGAAGCAAACGCATATTTGTTTTTAATAACATTTAATTGATAATCTGAATTTTAATAGAATATCTACATAGGCATACCCAAGCCCATTTTCAGGAAACCATCAAACCTGTGCTCTAGTGCAAAACTGTTCAAAACTAATGCGAGTTTATTAGGTTAAAAAATATTTTTTTATGAATCAAATAAGTTAGCACAGCTGGAAACTAAACAACCTCTAAACATTGTACTAGTTGAGCGACTCAGGCTTCAGCATTTGTATGTTATTACAGTCTAAAATTGTCCCCCAAAAAACAGTAAAACTCAAACTTTTAAGAAATAGAGACAAATTTATGTGGAAAAACTGCCACAAAAACTAAATGCAATGGTGTGTATTACTCCAGTGAGATAACAACACAGACTAAATCTAACCAACACAGAAAGAGAGCTGGGAGTTTCCAGTACTCGACTGAGAAAGACATGTATGTACATAAAAGTTTCTAGTTTGACAAACAGGCGCCTCGCAGGTCCTCAATCAGCAGATTCATTAAAAGATGCCCGCAAAACATGCCAACAGTGAAGAGGCGACTCCTGGAAGAAATATCTGAGTCTTAAAAATGATGCTGCGTATCTGAGACTAGGCAATATGAAAATAAAATAAAATGAAAAATAAAACCTAGACACTGAGCATAAGAAGATTAAAAAACCCTGCAGAGACAGGCTGATCAAAATGAGATCTCTTTGGGTGAAAAAACAAACAAACCCCAAAACAATTTGTGAACAGAAGAATAAATAAAAAGACCCAAACTACAACTTCCTCTGCAAAAACTATTTAGAAAAGAAACAGTTTGCTTTTATTTTCTCCGCACGTTCGGTGAACAGAACAGCTACCACATCCCTTTTTAAGTGCCCATCAACCAATTCAGTTCATGGGAGCTGTTTCAGGAAGGAATGAAATGTGTCCAGATGACCTAAACTGCATTTGATGTTGTTACAAAAAGCCACATTTCCAACAATAAGAATCATTCAAAGATACAAAACATACAGGCCAGTAACATACACTTATTAATGCTTCAACATATACTAGTCAACATATACTAGTCAAAACTAGGGTTGCAAAATTCCCGGAATTTTCAAAGATGGAAACTTTCCATGGGAATAAACGGGAATTAACGGGAATTTATGGGAATAAACTGGGAATTTTCAAAATTGAAGGTTGGCTCTTCTTCTCTTCTCTGAGTACAAGATCCATAGAGGCTGGGGTCTATCACACCAGGCAAGACCCCAGGTGCAGGCTGTGTAAAGATGCCCCTGAGACAATCCAGCACATACCAGCAGGGTGCAAGATGCTAGCAGGCAGGGCATACATGGAACGCCATAACCAAGTGGCCGGCATAGTATACAGAAACATCTGTGCCGAATATGGCCTGGAAGTTCCGAGGTCAAAATGGGAGACGCCCCCAAGGGTGGTGGAGAATGACCGAGCTAAGATCCTGTGGGACTTCCAGATACAGACGGACAAAATGGTGGTGGCTAACCAACCGGACATAGTGGTGGTAGACAAACAGAAGAAGACGGCTGTAGTGATCGATGTAGCGGTCCCGAATGACAGCAATATCAGGAAGAAGGAACACGAGAAGCTGGAGAAATACCAAGGGCTCAGAGAAGAGCTCGAGAGGATGTGGAGGGTGAAGGTAACGGTGGTCCCCGTGGTAATCGGAGCACTAGGTGCGGTGACTCCCAAGCTAGGCGAGTGGCTCCAGCAGATCCCGGGAACAACATCGGAGATCTCTGTCCAGAAGAGCGCAGTCCTGGGAACAGCTAAGATACTGCGCAGGACCCTCAAGGTCCCAGGCCTCTGGTAGAGGACCCGAGCTTGAAGGATAAACCGCCCGCAGGGGCAAGCTGGGTGTTTTGTTTTCTTTTATATATATATATATTTATTTCTCTACTGGGCTGCAGATAAGGATGCTCAGCTCACTTCAAATGTGACATGGATGCCAGAAAAAAATAAAGTGATAGCTGTATCTGCCTACTACGGGCATTAATTAACAACATCAAATGTTACAAGAACAGTGTGAAGGTGGAAACCCCCCCCCCCAAAACAAAAAGGAGACAAAACCAAAAAACAAAATCCCATTTGAACAGTAGACAGAACCAGCGATGGATATCTAATGTTCATACCTCAAGAAATTAGTGGTAATTACTGAGTGAGCAATCAGAGTAATGGATCTAACATTTTGGGTCTCACTGCAGAGCAATTAGATGTGTCATTACTTGAGAGTTCGTGATAAGAATACAGGTCTAGAGACAAATTCTTTTAAAAATGAAAAGCCTTACTTCCAGATAGGACATAGACACACTGTACAGCATGTCATCACTGGTCTCCTCAATGGCACGGAACAGGTCATTCGGAGTTCGAACATAGATGCCTGGCTCCTTGTCAGTCCCTAACATGGTGTACGTCTTTCAACAACCTGAAAACAAAATATAATACCTCTCATAGACTCAGTCTTAACCACGGAGTGAGCATCCAGTGATGGACAAAATTAGCTAGGTGAATTCGTGAAAAAACATTTTAAAGTATAAATAAATGCCAATCATTTGCTCCTAACGTGTTAACTTTGTAGTTTCAAGGAAGAAACAACATGCATACACATGAGTGGCTACAACCTCTGTGCTTACTTTCCATAAGAGGAGGCCAAGAGTAGAGCTTGTGTGGGAGAAATGGCCAGGCAGAAGGCAAAAAATGAAAGCAAGAGAAAGGTGGGAAACTTGATGGAGCAATGGCTCTGTACTAGTCTTTGACAGGCTGTGACTACCCACTGGAAATGTGGGATGCAGAGCATGACTCATTTTCTAATCAGGCCTTTGCTAAAATCAAAAGTGAAACAGGTGTTAATAAGATGTCTACCTTTTCCCAAAAGCTTGCTGAATAACTCTCTGGCTCAGGCTGACAACAGGTCAGGAGGGTTGCACATGTAATTAGTATATGATACACCTATGAGCACTGAGACTGAGTACTAAGAAATATACTTGGTTCTTGTTCAATGCACATACACTCGCACAAAACAAACCTGTGGGTCCATAGGCAAACACAGTGGCATTGTAGCCTGATATAAGGCCCTCAATTAGGCCTTTTGTTGTTGCCCGGTACACTTCCTCCTGTATAGGGAGGAGAAAATAAAGGGTTCAGGCCATACATAAACAGCTACACATCGATATGAATACAGTGCAAGATTTGCTTAAATTTAGTTTTTTGTTTTTTTTCTTTAACTCCTGACAAACCTGACTAGCGGAGAAGTCAAATGCTACATCAAACATGTAAGTCTTCTCCCTCGAGCGATTGGCACGCAAGATGTCGTCTGGGTCTTCCATGGGGTCCATCAGAACCACCATCTAATGATGAAGAAAATGGTTAAGATACAGGAAAAGAAGACAGGCTTTTGCAGGAAAGGGGCTAAACAGTATTGACATCAGCGAGGCCATTGAACTTAGTAATGTGTTTGTTGTGTAGACAGTATGGTTTACTTTTAATAACAGTGGAAAGATGTGCTAATGAGCAAATGGGCTCTCTATTCAGTGACATTAGGTCCAGCTTGAAAGTGTGGCAAAGATAAATGACCAGAAGGTCAGCTGAAAGGCTACTGAAGCATAATTCTGCTGGGATTAGATGGATGACTGTTCACTAATCATTACAGTATCTCATAAGTGCAGGAAAAAAATATAAACGACCGCTCAGTTTCCAGGACTAGCTAACACAAAATAAAGATATGTCTCTTTGTGACAGATCACTGCAGATGCAAGTTTCTGTTGAGCCCCTTACTGTGCTGTACATCTGGAAAAACGAGATAACCATTTGCTCGATGTCTCCCTTCAGGCCAATGAGATGAGCTCCAGTACCTACTTAATGATCATAAAACACCATGCTCCAAGTGTGTCCATTTGGATTTATTTTACTACATTTATGTCTTCTTTTAAAGTAGGTTTTAGCATTCAATTACCTTTTGTGACTATTTTAAAGGGTCTAGTTCACCTTCTCTCCAACCTTTATAGTTTCCACATTTGCTAAAACACCACTGTTGGTGTTAAATGACTAAACTGACTGTTTGTGACAGTGAAGAGGGATGTTCTGTGTAGTAGTATCAACTTACACCAATTTGTAACAGCATTTCTGTATTTTCTTGAATTAAAGGTGCATGTAATTAGCACTAAATTATATGCGCATAGACATATACACACACTAATTACTTGAGACTCTCCATAATCTGTTAATGTGGTCACAGGGGCAAACATACTACGGTTTTACCACAGATGGTATTTTAATATATTCAGATCCAAATTAAAGAGGCATGTACAAAAAAAAAAAAAAAAAAAAAAAAAAAAAAACCACACAAGAAAATACGTCTAACAGGGAAAAGCAGTGTCACATGAAGGCAAAGAAAGGAAGGGAAAAGCAATTGTGCTACTTCACTTTTGTGCACCTTTGAGCCTAAATGTTAAAAGTAAAAACTTTAGTTAGTATAACTTCTTCCACCTATATATTATTAAAGTTAATGGTAAGAAATTGCATCTGAAAGATGAAAATGCCGGCGGAAGCTATTTCCTCCAGGAAATGAAAGCCACTTCTTGTGACAAATACAGTCCCCTCTACACTCATTTCACAGCTTGTATATATATATGAAGCACATAGTCTAAGACCTTTAAGGAGCTTTTTATTACTCGAGTCTGAGTCTTGCAGCATTCATATACATATGCATTATGATGCATGCTTTATAAATTAGGTTGTTTTGGGTTTTTTTTTTTTAAAGAGATGCTGACGTTGCAAAGGTCCCTGTAGGCACCTTATTTGTGCAGTCTTATGACAAGCAGGAAGGAAGACAGTATCCCTCTTTCACACAAAGCCACCCCATCACTCACTCACATGCAGAATGAAAAATTAAAAGACCAATGTCTCACCTGGTCGTCCACTCTGTGGGCCACGATTGTAGCCCCCTCCTCCTGCTCAGCATCACTGAAGGGTCGGATTCTCAAGGCAACCTGCAGCAAACAGAGCAAACTCTGAATGTAATCAGCTTGGAGATGTTCGGTTTCATGACATCATATCTAAGAAAATGACACTGACCACACACAAGACGACATGTCTAAGGTTTTATTGACGTGGTTTTATCTGTAGTTTAAACTGAATTTTTGCAAATGCTTTAATGTCACTTGTTAGAGTGCTTCAACTCTGCTTCAACAGAAAAGCATTTTATAAGAAAAAAAAACTGGCTCATATATCAGATGCAGTGCACGCTGTGCTGATTTTGAACATTACAATGGTTTTGGGAATGAAGAAAGCAGGTGAGTAATATTCAATACGGCTCAGGATTGGCTTTGTGCAGGATAAAAAAAGAATCCCTGAAGATGAAATGTGATTTAGAATAATAAAGATGTGCGAATATAAGTAGGAAGGGGAACTATGATACACTGCTATATTGCATTAAGGGAGTTGTAAAAGATGTCTCCTAGTAATAACCCAAATTCATGGAAATGAAACACATAAATTGCATGAGTAATCTTTCAAATGTCAAAAACATTTTTTTTTTCACCATTTAACTTAATAATAAGGTATAATCACACTTAGCGGAAAAATGCAGGATCTTCTTACTTTTAAAAGTCTTTTCTCTCTCACAACCCCAATTCAACCAGGGTAGGTAAACTGGAAACTCAAAATATCACTTTAAATGCAGAACTGTAGTTTTAGAGTCTAAATTATGAATACTGGATGGCACTTGGCAGACACATAACAACTTAATGAGTGGAGCATTGTAATACGACAGCATTATGCGCATTCAGACTCCTGCTGTTAGTCTAAATCTGTCTGCATGATTTAGAGGTCAACAGAAAAGCTCTGACTGAATTAAAACAGGATGAAAACAGAGTGTAGCAATACCAGCAGTGTGTTAGACCCATAGGGGTGGCACATGAGCTGCATTCATATGCATTCAAACAAATGTGCTATGACGTTCGTGTATATAAGGGCTTTTATAGTGATGTGGATCCACCTTAGATTCACCTAGGCAACAAACAGAAATAATAAGGTCCTCTCTCTATCAGCACCATGTAGAAGGTGTATTACATGGGGGACAAGAGAGGCCAGGCAACTGAAACAGCCACTTCAATAATTCAGGTAAGGGCTGCAATGCAGGTGGTATAAAAGAAAATTGAACATTCACTATAAACGCCAGCAGCTTAAATGGTTAGGAATTCAAGAAGAAACCACTAGAAAGAAGAACAAGAACCTAAAAATAAACTATGCTTAGCAGGGCTCGCAAAATTTCAAAATCCCTGGTAGCCCTTCGGGCAGGGACTCTTCAGTTTTTGGTAGCCCAAAATAAATTTAAGTAGCCCGAATAAAAAAGGGAGCAATTTTTTTTATGTTTTGTTTCCTGTTTTGTTTCCGTTACAAGTATAATATTGTAACGGAAACAAAACATTAATCAAAAAATTGTTGAAACACAAATTACAATATTGTATAAAAATTACAATCATCAACTCAAATACTTGGTTGTAATTGAACAGAAATTTCTATGAACTTGTAAGAACTGTACAACAGGAATCAGTCTGTGTCAGATCCTGAATTTGAAATTTCCACTGAAATCACAGGTAAGAGGCAAGTGGAACCAAGATCTAGGCCATTTGCTTTTTGAAGTTTGCAAAGACTGCTAAATTTTGCCAGTGGTAGTTCACTCTTTGCAACATAGTAGGCTGTTCTAAACAGATTTTTCAGGTTGATTTTTAGTATGTTATTTGCAGACTGAGCAATAATCCATTTCTTGCATTTCTCATGGGTTCTAATGGGGGCCTTTCTTAAAATTACTGGTCCCAGTAACAAAGGCACTTGTCGACTCAGAAATCGAGGGAAACCAACAACACACCCGGCAGAACATTGTTATTTACAGGGGTGCACATAAGTGGTCCGCATGTGCGCATTCGCTGTCAAAATAAAAGACGCGCACCAGATAAGAAGTTGCAACGCGCGTTTGCGTCCATATAAAAGGCACTGTTTTTGTCCGCTAGAGTGGGATTTTCATGGCACATTCTGCACCAAATCTCTGTGCATTCATCATTTGTTTAAAGCCAGCTCACCTCCTGCAACCACTTTTCCTAGAATACGCGCTTCTTTTGTGGTTCGGACTCCATCTGACATTTCTTTGGAGGTGGAGGAACACCAAAGCAATTGCTTAAAGGAGCTTCTTCGACATCTTTAAGAGTTCTAAACAAATGTCTGTCCTCCTCCAGAAAATCTTATGGACGCAAACACGCGTTGCAACGGTCGGTAGCCCCGGGACGTCGGGCTAGCGATTTTGCGAGCCCTGCTTAGGCTAACTCCATGATGCCTCTAATGTATTTTAGTTTAATTAAATTATATGTTTAATGCCGAGGTCACTTAGGCGTGAGTAGGATGGGTTTTTTTGTTTGTTTGCTTATTGTTGTTTTTTTAAATAAAGGGTGGTATTTGGCATCCAGTGCCACCTTTTTGTGCATGTCATTCAACAAAAAATACAGGCAATTTTTAGGCAAACTTCACAGGACTGCAGCCTACAGGTGTACTCTAATGAAGTGATCACCGAGTGTTCAGTTAACTGGCAGCAAATTTATGAGCTTGTTTGTATTAAATGGTGATGGTTTTCTACTACTCAACAACAGAGCGAACTCATTTGACAAAGTTAATGAAGGTGTTAGAGCTCAATAAAAAAAATACCATTAAAAAAAAAGCATAGGTTGAAACTCACAGTTAGCTGGTGGTCCTTTGACTCTCCGGTGTCCTTCATGTTCACTTTCGGTCAGCCTGAAGGATAGCGAGCATCAACAGAAAACGGGGCACTGGACCATCCCGCTCCCCGTGTTCCAGATCAACTGGCGTTGGTCGAACGTGATGTCACGGGAGCTGGGCCATGACAGTAGGCCAAGGAAAGCACACGGAAGCGTCAGCTATGGTTCGTACGTGCTGTGTTGCAACGTTAGATCACACGATAAGGAAGGCAAGAAGCTGGAAAATTGGTTGCATAAAAAGAGGATGACAGAATGACGGAGGAATTGTTGTATTAATGAAAAGAGTGAGGGTGCAGATGAGAAAAAGAACAAAATAGAGACAAAGAGAGGTGGTGCAGGCAAAGGCTGCCTGACAAAGTGTGTGTTTCCATGTGCGTGAATTCATAACAGGGGAGACAGCCGACAGAGATACCTCATCCTCACGGCTACCTCAAACACACTCTGTTACTCACTGCTCGGCCCAGTTTCTCTCCCATTACAATCCCATTGTAGATGGCCTTGCCTTGAGGCAGGAATGTTGCATAATAATGTGATTTTCCCAAAATCCAGTACAAGATATCATTGTTGAATGCCAAAAAAAGAATCTGCCCCAAAGAACGACGACTATACAAACTGCAGGGTAATACACTTAACACACAGTTAATATGGGCAGATTATTTTTAATTGAACTTTTGAACTATTTGTTACTCAGATATTCCGATGTGGCCCCTGTATGAACTTTAAACTGCCTGTAGCATATCCAATGCAAATTAGACGGCAAGTAAAGCCTATTAGATCTGTCTTTGAACATCTATATACTGAATTTGTAAGCAGTAATTCATTTGTTAATCAGACTCTAAAAAAAATGTGGAGTTCATCATTATTCTTTTATAAAAACCCACTAAAAAAAAAAACTAGAACATGGCCGAACAGCATATTGAGAACAACTTTAGAAAGAATGGTTTGCAATTTAACCGCACTACAATTACAATCAACAAAATGGCCCATAACAGAGAATAAATAATAAACAAAGGCTTAGACACACGTTCTTGTTCAAATGGAGGACAAAGGGAGAAGTATAATGAAGCAGTAATAACCCGGGGGTAGAAATGACCCAAAGGGCACTGGCTGAGTCATTTATTCTCCCCCGAGCACCATCAAAGGTATGATGAAAGCCAGCACAGATGGGACAGTGAGATAAACGGACAGTGATGCTCTAATGACCTATCACAAAGCCATGTGAGAAATATAACAAACAGACTTAAAGACAGCTGGCCAAGACAGAATGGTGTTATTGCTTTCTAACGTCAGATAATATGAAATACTGAAAATAACCCTCTGAATGCACTTACGACTCGAAGGATGCATAAATCAATACTGAGTGGATTCTATGCCGCTCCGGAGCATGTTCACGGTGCTTCGGTCTCAATCCAAGAGAGGGACTGTGGGAGGTTTAATGCAGGGATGTGGAAGTCTGCATTTACAGCTTCACAGTCAGCTCAACTTAATTTCACTGGAAGGACTCTGATTTACTAGAGAACATCTTTCTAAATATTCAGTGTCCTTGATGAGCACTCTCTGCCTGTGATGGACCGAGCAGTGAAGGAAACTTAGGCACAGGTTAAAGTCCAAAAAAAGGATTTTTTATTTAACCCAAAAAACATAATTGGTTAAATCATGCAAAAAGAATCAAAATCTTGGGCCCATAAAAGAGGTCAAAATAACAGAACTCTACTCAAAGTTGACAACAGTACTGATAACTCAAACAAACTGACCTGACTTAACGAGACAAAGGGGAAACTTAAATAGTGGCTGATCAGCCCACAAAAATACAAAGGGGTAAAACACACAAAGCCTAACTAAACCTAACGTAATGAACTCCAATTCCCCCCCATGGTCCCGAGTTATGGCATGAACCAATTTGCAGTTTTCCTTTAAAGCTTGTTCCGCCCCTTTTCCACCTCTTGGCTCCTTAATCAAGGGACTGGAACAGCTGCAACTAAGGTAACTCAGAAAACAAAAGATTAATCATACATAACAGTGTAAACTAAAATGTGCGCACTTATTTTAGAATGCAGTGTTATGGATATGTGAATTAGTTCTAAACCAAAACCAGTTATTTATTGTCCTGTAAATTAATTCCTATATTTAAAGAAAGACAAATGTGAATGCAATGTTACTTATAAGCCTCTACACTAACATGGTGGATATTACCACTGTGTGGCTGTAAGTGCAGCCATCACACTGCCGCTTTGCTGGAGCATAACAAAGACAGACAAGAAACAGAGCACATAGAGGTCGTGCTATGTCAACACAGATGTAAACTCACAACTCCCTAAGTGTTATATGTGCCTTTTACTGAGCTCCCATTAAAAATCAATTTTTAATACACATAATTAATACATAGAAATGGAAAGCACCTCCATCTGTTAAAGTGCATCTGCTAAGCAGCCCTAAGTCATTTAACAGAGGAATTCCACAAACTTAGAGGAGCTCTAAATGCAACGCTAAGCGATGTGAAGTGTCTTCTGCAAGCACTGGAGCTCCACAGCAGGTGGCAGACAGCTGTGCGTAGGTTGGGAAGGCCTCCAGGCGCTGTGCACATCGCTTTGCAATACACTGAATTCGACAGTGGCCTGAATGGGCAGTGACATTACTTCAGCGTGATAGGGGTTAAATAGGTGTCAGGTCAGTTAGTGAAAAAAGAAGACATTTAAAAAGAAAAAGCTTCACTTTGAAATTCAAAGCTTGGTGGGCAACAGTAGCTGCTGTTGAATGTCACCAGAAAAGAGCTTTCTCTTTCACTTATTCTTTTAATGTTTCACTACCTTTCCCTTCTACACCCCAAAACTCCACAAGGGCTGGATCCTTCTCTCCTACAAAACAACACAACAGCAACTTTGTAAAAAGCTTAAATCCCACATCTTTAGATTCATGTCATCAAGTTTTTTTTTATTGAACTTAAACTTAACAAACGTACTTTTAGTACTCCTCACAATTAGTAAAATTTACCTTTTATAATGACAGCCCTATGGCAAATTTTTCCCCATCATTTCTTTCTTTACTGCATTTACCATTCTGCATGACATAGCACCTCACTTTTTCTATGACTCAAGACCACCATACCAGATTGAACTGAGGCAGCCAAGTGCCTTAAGAAATGCAAGCTGATATGGCAAAGAAGCAAAGTCCCCCACCCAAAGATCAATGAATGGTCCAACTCACTGTCTTCATCCTTGCTTCTGCCTGTTCCACTCCGATACGTACTTGGATGCCCCGGGGACAAGGGCCCTTTCCAGCTCAGTGCATTCAGCTGAGCCTGCCCATGTTCACAGCCGGGATGCTATTAAGTCCCAGCAAGGTGACCCATGGGATAAGTATGAGAAGGGGGGGGGGGGGTTCTGTTGTTAAACCATTGTTTCAAATCTATTACACTATGTTAGGGAAGTATTGACACTAGTATGGCTAACACAAACAATTAAAACCAAAGACCCACTGCAGTTCTACATTCAACCAGTTTTCTAATGCCTGCAGTGAGAGGAAGCAACTTTGAAGCAAATACTGGAGAAGCAAGAAAAAATGACAGAGGTTTTTATCCACTCCACGGCTCTTGATAACTTGATTATTAGCTGTCGCTACTTAGGTGGTATTTTGCACCATTGTTATGGTGAAACTAATATCAATGGTAGGTCTACTATATTGCAATAAAGTACCCCACAGAAACGTATTATTATAAAAAAAAAAAGCTGTATTGATGTATATCTATATTGTGCTGTCTTACTACCATAAACTGATGGTGTCTAAAGTTTTTTCCAATCCGTTTAATTTCACCCTTTCTGTTTTCTCTTTAAAAAGAAACCGTTGTGAATATTTTTCTATTAAATGCTTCTTTAATAAACACTGCCATCCTGACCGGGACATCTTTGGAGTGAAGCAAAGCGTGTTATGTTTATTTCCTCTCTGAACCCAAAGCCAAACTGTTTCCTCGGGGAAGTCAGGGGTCATAATTGATTGATTGATTGAACACCGCCTTCAGTCTTCCCCAGAAAAAACTGCACATTACCTGCAGGTCGACAGGTTATTTTCTCAGTCTACTTTAACCAATCACATTCAAGAGAAAATGCATTACCATACTGGAGCCCCGCCCCCATTCCCTTGCTGTTTTGATACTAACCCAACCCTTTAAATAACAAACAACAGGTGAAGTTGTTGGTTATTTGAAGAGTGAAAGAGCAGCTCTACACAGGAAAATACCAGGAGCTACTTGGAGTTACTTGGAGTTAGCCTGAAAGACAAAGGTGAGCATCAAATTAATAAGTTTGTTCAATTAACATTAAATCTATTTTTAAATTAAAATGTAAATTTGTTACTGTGTTTATTAATGTTCTTTCATAAATTAATTCTAAAGTCTTGTTTCTGGACTTTCACCATCAGCCCACAGCTCTACGTTTTCATTGGCACTTTGCACTGTATACGAGAGAGAATCCAACAATGAACACTTTGGATAGGCCGGTACAGATTAATGAGAAAGATGCTGTGGAAGCTACAGAACAAGATTGGGCTCAAGTCCTGAGTCACAAAGATCCAAATGATGAAGTTCCAGATTGTGAAGATTCAGACTTTGAAGATCAAGCCGATGAAGAGTCCAACAGTGGTTTAAGCTGGAGTGATGAAGCGTTCATTGAGGATTGCTGTCCACTTTGTTCACATGTTTGCACTGAGCCTGCGGTGCTGCAATGTGGCCACAGCTTCTGTAACGGCTGTGTGCAAGAATGTGAGAAGTGGAAAAAGTCTTTTAAATGTTCCCTCTGTAACAAAGTCAGCAACAACCCAGAGCCTCCAGTTAATGTTTCCATGATGAGTTCGAGTGAAAGCGACAGAGTTGATCCATTAGGAGGACAAAGAAATGAGCAGGTGAGCGTGCTTCATTCTTTATACGCTTTATACACCCATATAAAACCATATAGCTTCATCTTAATAGGGTTATTAACCACTTTGACTCAATCATGAATGATCTGTGATAAATAGTCAACATCATCTTTATTCAGCCACTTATACATCTGCACAGAGTGCTCAGAAAGTTAGCAGTTAGTCTTAAGTTAGCACAGCACATTTAAGTGCCTGAATGATCAGGACCCATCAGTCCTAAGAGAGGAGATGAAGGACAAACAGCCCAGCAGGTTTGATTACAGGAAATAACCCAACTTTCCAAAACTCACCCCAACAAACTGACCTAACCCAAACAACTCACTAGTCAGACTGACGTAACTAAACCTCCAGTGAAGGAAATGATTCTATGGAGCTCATTTTCAGCTCTCAAGTTTCACTCTGGGATTCCAGAGAACAGCTTTTTTATCATTCACTGACTTTCCTTGCGCTTCTGAGTGTTTGCTTTCTTGAAGTTATCCATTATCCATTACGGACATGATGGATGATTATAGTAACTATGAACTTTTTCCACACAGTAACTGTGTTAAGAATAGAAACTGAGAACCCCAGAACACAAGGATAAATGTGTAACACCTCCAGTCCAGGATTAGAGAAAATGATTAGCAACATAAAGCACAATAATCTTTAATCCAGAGAAGATTTCCTGTTTCTTACTCACCATCAGTGTTTTTCTGTTCTGCTTTTTTAATCTGCAGCCCCTGAAGTTGTCGACTCCTTCATCTCCAGAGCTTCCACTGTCTGAAGATCTGACTGAGGAGACTTCAGTGTTTGGCGAACATAAAGAAAATGTTCCCCGTGTGCTCATTATTAAATGTGTTGAAACGTTAGTTGTAACGACTGTTGTCACATTTGGTGAAGCTGATGAAGACTAAAACCTTTTCAAGTTCAGTTAACTACAATATAATAACCTTGATGAGATATGAGGGTTAAATGAGCCTGTGCTCCTTCATGACCCTCTCAAACATTTATTCATTCGCTATCTTCATGTAGTGCATACTCAGCCATCAGAGAGGAACACTTTTCAGTGCTTTGGTAGGTCTTTTCTTTTCTGTCTATTTTTGTTTGGACAGATTTTGCTAAGCCAAAAGTGCCACAGGTTAACTCATCAAAATACGGTTATTAGTTTTTTCTTTTGTTTTTTCTAAAATGTGTTCTTTGGTATATCCTGTTATACAAAGGAGTTTGCAAAGAAAAGCGTTTTTACTTCTTAAAGTTGCTTGAAGACGTTTCACCTCTCATCCGAGAAGCTTCTTCAGTTCTAAGGTCAAATGGCCGAGAGTCCCAGATTTAAACCCAGTGGGAGTATCCCCCCAAAGAGAGACAAAGGACCCCCTGGTGATCCTCTAATCACATGAGCCAAGGTGTGAAAGCGGGTGTGGGACCTAATCAGCCAGGGTTTCGGGTGAGCTCATTGTGAAACCTGGCCCCACCTTGTCGTGTGAATTCCTGAGGTCAGATGGCCCAGGATGTGAGTGGGCATTAAGGCGTCTGGGGAGGGAACTCAAAACTGGATTATAGATGGCAGACAGTTGGTGTCGTAAACCACCGCCTCTGTTCAAAGATGGCCACTCACAGTGGACATAGATGGCCTCTTTCACTCCTCTTTCAAACCATCTGTCCTCTCTGTCCAAAATGTGAACATTGGCATCCTCGAAAGAGTGACCTTTATCCTTAAGATGCAGATGGACTGCTGAGTCTTGTCCTGTGGAGGTGGCTCTTCTATGTTGTGCCATGCGCTTGTGAAGTGGCTGTTTGGTCTCTCCAATGTAGAGGTCTGGGCATCCCTCGCTGCACTGTACAGCATACACCACGTTGTTGAGTCTGTGTTTTGGAGTTTTGTCTTTCGGGTGAACCAGTTTCTGTCTGAGTGTGTTGCTGGGTCTGAAGTACACTGGGATGTCGTGCTTGGAGAAAACTCTCCTGAGTTTCTCTGATACACCGGCTACATAGGGGATGACAACGTTGTTCCGATCAGATCTGCACACTGTTAGACCTCTGCCTCACCACTACATACTTCAAATACAACGAAGGCTTCTACAGACAAAAACATGGCTGTGCCATGGGCTCCCCCGTGTCACCTATTGTAGCCAACCTTTACATGGAGGAAGTGGAAAGGAAGGCTCTTGGCTCTTTCAAAGGAAGAGTACCCAGCCACTGGTACAGATATGTAGACGACACCTGGGTCAAAATCAAGACACAAGAAGTGAAATCCTTCACTGCGCACATTAACACCGTGGATAAAAACATCAAGTTCACCAGTGAAGACACAAAGGATAACTGTTTGCCTTTCCTGGACTGCGCTGTGCACATTGAAGAGAATGGCAACCTCAACATCGAAGTTTACCGGAAGCCCACTCACACGGTCCAGTACCTCCTCTTTGACTCCCATCACCCTCTGGAACACAAACTTGGAGTAATCAGGACCCTACACCACCGGGCAGAACATGTTCCCTCTAAGCCTGAGGGAAAAAAGAAGGAACACACACACGTAAAGGAAGCATTCAAAACATGCGGTTATCCCAACTGGGCGTTCATAAAGTCAGCAAAGAGGCACAGAAAAGAAGATCAGACACCAGCGAGGGAGGATAAGAAAGACATACGCAACAACGTTGAAGTATGTAGTGGTGAGGCAGAGGTCTAACAGTGTGCAGATCTGATCGGAACAACGTTGTCATCCCCTATGTAGCCGGTGTATCAGAGAAACTCAGGAGAGTTTTCTCCAAGCACGACATCCCAGTGTACTTCAGACCCAGCAACACACTCAGACAGAAACTGGTTCACCCGAAAGACAAAACTCCAAAACACAGACTTAACAACGTGGTGTATGCTGTACAGTGCAGCGAGGAATGCCCAGACCTCTACATTGGAGAGACCAAACAGCCACTTCACAAGCGCATGGCACAACATAGAAGAGCCACCTCCACAGGACAAGACTCAGCAGTCCATCTGCATCTTAAGGATAAAGGTCACTCTTTCGAGGATGCCAATGTTCACATTTTGGACAGAGAGGACAGATGGTTTGAAAGAGGAGTGAAAGAGGCCATCTATGTCCACTGTGAGCGACCATCTTTGAACAGAGGCGGTGGTTTACGACACCAACTGTCTGCCATCTATAATCCAGTTTTGAGTTCCCTCCCCAGACGCCTTAATGCCCACTCACATCCTGGGCCATCTGACCTCAGGAATTCACACGACAAGGTGGGGCCAGGTTTCACAATGAGCTCACCCGAAACCCTGGCTGATTAGGTCCCACACCCGCTTTCACACCTTGGCTCATGTGATTAGAGGATCACCAGGGGGTCCTTTGTCCCTCTTTGGGGGGATACTCCCACTGGGTTTAAATCTGGGACTCTCGGCCGTTTGACCTTAGAACTGAAGAAGCTTCTCGGATGAGAGGTGAAACGTCTTCAAGCAACTTTAAGAAGTCCAGACGCTTTTCTTTGCAAACTCCTTTGACTACGATGACCTGAATGACTGAGAACCTTCACAGACATATATCCTGTTATGTGTAACTGTTTGACTGTTGACTTAACGATGAGTTGTATTAACTTTTTTTTCATCCATCATTAGTCCTTAAGAAAAAAAAGGAACACTGTGTCTGTTAAATATTCTCTCATGTTAGAAATGAGGTGATTAATTTATGATTTTTTATGGCCTGTTTTTCAATATGGCATTCCGTGATTCATGGCACAGTTCCTGCCTGTCTGAAAGCCTCAACCATCATTCCCATCCACAAAAAGACTGGAATTGACAACCTCAGTGACTACAGACCTACAGCCCTCAGGCCTGTAGTCATGAAGTGTTTTGAGCAGAAAGTGTCTCAGAACATCAGAGACTGTCTATCCCCCTCACTCGACCCCCACCTGTTTGCTACAGATCAAATTGGTCCACGGAGGACACTATCACCATGACCCTTCACAAAGCGCTGAGCCATCTGGAGAACAGAAAGAGCTACGTGAGGATGCTCTTCATGGACTACAGCTCAGCGTTCAACACGATAATCCCAAACATCCTCACCACCAAACTGGACCGTCTCCACATTCCCCCACCACCTGTATCTGGATCAAAGAATTCCTCACAAACTGGCTGAGGAAGAATAACCTCCTGCGGAAATTCTATTGCTCCTCAGTGGAGAGCGTGCTCTCCTAGTGCCTCATTGTTTGGTACACAGGGGCCACTACAGAGAACTGGAAGGCTGGGCAGAGGGTAATTAACACCAACCAAAAAAAAAAAAAAAAATTATTGGCTGGCATTGCCAGATCCTCCTGTCTCAGAAAAAACAACGCCTTCACAGGTGACCCCGCCCACCACCTGTTTGACCCGCTGCCCTCTGGTCAGCGCCTCAGGTCAATCAGGTCCAATCTGAGCCATGGTCTAAGTAACCTCCATCACTCAGGCCACTCACATAACGACTCTTTTCGGACCAAGTCCATTGCACTACTTCCAAACACTTTGTTCTCCAGTGTGTGCCTTTCTCTTATTTTTGCATATATTTCTCTCTTGTACATATTTCTCCTGTTTGTTTTAATTATTCCTGTTGTCTACTATTTATATTTTATTCTGACGTAGTTGGTGTGGAGCACCCACAATTAATTATATATGTATGATGACAATAAAGGGCTATTCTATTCTA
The DNA here is from genome assembly GCF_036321145.2 of Pelmatolapia mariae. Classification (NCBI taxonomy): domain Eukaryota; kingdom Metazoa; phylum Chordata; class Actinopteri; order Cichliformes; family Cichlidae; genus Pelmatolapia; species Pelmatolapia mariae. Next base: position 10,093,148 of record NC_086234.1, read on the forward strand.
TTCTATTCTATTCTATGTATTAATAGATTTTATTAAATTTAAAATTATTTTGACAATGTAGTAGTTTTTGTTACATGCAATACAGTTGACAAAGCACAACTTGGACTTTGCTTCCATCTTGTGTTCAACAAGCACAGCTGCAGTTTGCAAGTCTGAGAGTGTGAAACCAAACTGTGAACAAATATGTTTTTGTAAACGTCTAATGCCACACTAATGCTTTTATATGTAATATTTTATGTTGGTTGATTTAATTTCTGTCTTTCTATTGGGAAGAATGAGTTGATTGTTTTTATGTTTTTGTCTGAAGTTACATTAAATAAAATGTAAAAGCAAAAATTAAGACTGGATATTTGTAGGAAATTAGAGCAATTCTGATCTAACAATGATACAAGTGATGATTGTTTGAAAGCAGCAGATGTGCCTGTATGATCGAAATCCTAAAAAAAATGCTTTTTTAAATCCAACAAATTTGCACCTTAGCCTCCCCCAACATGGCTGCACCTGGTGAACAACAGTGGAGACAATACTTACAAAAGCAGGCAGAGGTTCACTTCTGTCCTGCTGTTGATCACACGCGTTGTCTCCTACTGTCGCCATTCCCACTGTCAGAACTGGGTCAGCTGTCCCGTCCTTTGCACATGCTGGCTCGCAAACTGATCATGTGGAGCAGCATCAATCTCTTGTCACTGACAACTTACTCATATTCCAGGAGCTCTGAACTTGGGAGCAGACTTACTGTCCAGGGGGAACCAGCAGTACGGGGACTGGCCTGCACCCACAGGTGGTGAGAGAGAGAGAGAGGGCTAACAATGATATTGATTGCCCCAAGGTGGACAAGGTCCCATTGGTTAACGGAGATTATGCCCCTTTTGTGGAGCGAATCTTGGCCTCTCTCTCTCTGACGAGACCTAGCCTCACAAGCCAGGGGGGAGATTTAACACCCTCACTCCGCACGCCTCGCACTGTGGCCTTGGCCTGTGAGCGGTTGGATCTGAGTATGGCGGTACTCCCCCAGGGGGTTATAGCGTGGGTGCATGTGTTGCCAGAGTAAATGACAAAAGGTAACACTTCCTCGTAAACATTAACTCTACACAATAACAACATCACCTTATTAATAGAAGTACAGCCAGTGAAGCAATGCTATGAGTTGCTTTACTGTAACAATGTAGCTACTCTCGCACTGGCAGTAGTAACAAAGTATCAGCATGCAGGCAACAAGTTTCATGAACGCACACAAAGCAGCATCAGTCCAATTCTGCCTGAAAGTCCAACAAACTTGTGTGCAGCTGCGCCCCTGTCCGACTACGCTCTCAATCGCCACGGAAAGAGGGCGGGTGAGCTCCTCCCATACAGCTAAGGCATGGGCTGAGAGGAGGGCTCTTTAACAACACCTAAACAGAAAAATTTCTACAAACAGGGGTTAAAGTGGGATTTGTCAAGTGGGGGAACCTGAAGATCATTTGTAGGGGAAAAGAATCACAACTCACAATAATTTCTTCAGAGTCAGTAGGTTTTCTTTGTGTCCTGCCTGACCTGCACAACTGAAGTGGGTGTGACCTGCTACTGAATTCAACAAGACATCAACATATGTTTCACAGCTATCTTGACTGATTTCCATTTCCAACACCAACAGTACACTGTGTAGACTATATATACTTTAGTTTACTAGACCTATACTGTTGTTATAAAGGTGAAATTCAGTGACTCAATTTAAGCATCATCAGCTTGAATGCAAAATAATCTCTGCTGTAACCGAACACTGAGCACCACAGCTACTGTACACCAGTCCAACACAGACCTTTACTCTAAATCCATCACAGTACAGCAAACTACCTGTTTGTGCTGCACAAAATTATGGAGTATTTTCATGCACCATTTGAACAACATAAAATTAGTATAGTTTGCTTTGCAGGATATTTTCACATAAAATACATAATTCATCATATACAGATACAAGATGTGATTAAAATGATGGATGTGTAAGCTTAATGTTGCCATGAGCAGTTCTTCCCTTTAAATATATCTTCCTTTCCTGTCCTGTTTTTCTTAAATCTTTCTCGAGCTTTGAGTGAAGTTTGCTCTCATACTATCTCTCTCCCTGGAAAGTACAGCAGCTGGACCTTTAGCTAGCAACACACTGTGTGACAAACTGCACACAAACAGTTTGCATGTTTGCTGATGTCTGTTGACCTGATATAAACGTTGCATTTGAAATGACCTGCCACATATAAAAATGTTACTCCCTGTATGATTGCTTCTCTTCAGAAGCACTAGCTAGATGCTCTAGTATCAGGACACCTGCACTCGTTCTATCAAGCTATCAAGCATGAACTAACATGCTGTAGTTTTGTAAATTTACAACTATTAGTGTTAAAAATCATTTATATCACACAGATTTTTGTGTTTTATGTGTGCTTTGTTATCATATAAATGTAAAAGATTTCAAGGATTAGAACTGTGAGTAAGAAGCTCAGGTGAATTAAGAAACACTTTCTGTCTGCATCTTATACCCAGAGAAATAGTCCACTTCCACTGAACAGAGAGACTAGTTCCTGCTTATAGTAACTGGTGTGTGTAGTTCATTAGACTGTACCGGCCTTAGATGGTGACAACAAATGTCATGACAAAGTTGGAATTTTTTGTATTGTTCATGTTTCATTTATGATTTTAAGGAAATATCTAAGACAGTCTATTGCACCTTGTTCTACGTAATGCAAGTCTAGAACATTTACAGACTATTTAATACTTAAATTACCTGTTTTCTAATTACAGCGCCACAAATTAACATTTCTAATTGATTGATTGATAGATTGATTGATATACCTTTATTAGTCCCACAAGGGGAAATTTCATGTTGATTAATCAAGAAGAAACACATCATTATCCTCTCTGGTTTCCAAATACTCTAATATGAATCTGATTATTCTTTCTGCACAAAAACGAAATCAAATCACAGGAAACTGTGGAAAAGAAAAAATAACCAGCATCAGTGTCCGAAGATACCCTCATAATTTTGTCTCAGCTCAGACTGGTCATATGAACTTCAGATAAATATTCTGAATGGTCAATATTTATGGTCAATATTTTGTCCTCAACTGGTTCCCTGTCCTGTGTGTGTGGGAGGTGTTTCCTGAGAATCACCCACAGTGATGCTCCAGATAAGAAGCAGCGAGACCACAAATGAAGCAAAACGAGCCTATTTTTGTTTTAAAACTTTGAAACAGCAGACGTGGGTCTTCTGCTGGTCACAAGTTATTTTGGGGAATATCTGCTCTCTTTTATTTGTCCTCCATCAGTATTTAATGCAGGACACATCCCCTTCAGCTGTTAACACATAGTTTGGCCATTAAGCATTAACTAACATGACCATGTAGTTTTGTGAATTTGTTTGACAGCTTATTGCGTGCCATGATGTGCGCTTTGCTGAAGATAGCCAGTTGTGGATTATTATTAGTTATCGGATTAATATAAAAAACTGTCAGTATGAAGCTCAGGTCAATAATGGTCGCTTTTAGTCAGCAACATATACCCAGAAAAATATCCCATTTCAACTGAATAGACATGTAAGTTTGTGCTTCATATAGTAACTGGTATGATCGGTTCATTGGAATAGACTGTGACAATGATAACTGCAACAGGAAATTTTTTACAAAGAAAACATTTCATTTGAAGGTTTGAAACAGTGGTGTGTGTGATATGTGATGTTGCAAAATTTGGATCCAATCCCAAGTAAATACACGGCCATTGTTGCTGATAGCAAGTACTGATAAAGATGCTTTTAACTTACAAAGGCAGCTTATGTAGGATTAGCAGGGAATGTCTGAATATAGTCTACAGGTAATCAATTATGATGACAATTAACAATATTTTCACCACTATGTGAGCTAGCTGGATATTTCTTGCCTCTGTGGAAGGACTCTGTGGGGTCTGGGTCTATCTGAAGGTTTTCTTTCCTCCTCCGTCAATATCTTTTAGCAAAAAACTTTTCTTTTTCACAGCTTTTCAAGTTATTATACAAGTTGCTTTTGTTGCCAAAGTATCAAATTTCCTTCCTACATGCCTACATCTTAACAAGGTTATTACTTGCAGCCATGAAATACCTCCCCTCCGGCTTTTTCTCATTCACTATATGCAGCCACAGCTGAGTCATGTGACAACACCAAAAACCACAGGAGAGCAGGGAGGAGGAAGAGGAGCAAAGAGTGCACTGATCTGTTTACTGTTTGCGGAAACAGTCCATTACTGGCACTGCAGACTTTGACAATCACATTCAAGAGATATTTGATCGCAGTGCAACACTTCTGTCCCTTTGCTGACCCACTTATCGTAATGTGAGCAAGTTTTAAGGAACAAGGAACAAGGTTTGCTTGGTAGGGCTTTGATACGCACAATCATAGTTATGTTTCTAATCTGACCATATTAGCGATGTTCACTGTTGCTGTTAACATTCAGCCGAATCCACACAAGCAAAGCATTTAACAGAATGAAGCCTACAGTTCTGCTTTTTGTATTTTAGGCTTTTACCATGTGTAATATAGGTTTCCACTTTTGTAACAGTACATATATGTGGTACTGTGCAAAACTTTTGAATCATCCCTCATTTATTTATATTTTGCTTCCAAGGAGCCAGAGTTTCTTGTTATTTTTCTCCTGTACCTCTCCTGAAGGGCTTTCAAAGATTTTTGAATCTGACCCTTTTCTGGGGAATCTTTGGTTTGTTTGCTTGTTGTACCATGTAACACTGACCTATAAATGATTTAATCATAAAAAGGCACCTAACTAGTGATTAGCCAATGTTGTGTCAACACATAACAGATAACTTAGCAAAGAATCAATTTATATTTAGCAGCCTGTTGCAAAAATGACTAATTTGTTCCAATTTTTCAGCCAAATGGATGAAACATGGCAAAAACAACAGTTTGAGAGACATAAAATGGTTTTTATTAATCCAGTGTCTACATCAATCTGTAAAACATCTGGAGACTGACATGATTTGGGGCTGAATTTCAGGAGGTGGTGTCATGATGGAATTATGAACAGAGAAAAGATTTTGATGTGAAAATCCTCTATATGTAAATAGAGTCAAGGACATAAAAGTTGGGGGTGGGGGCAAGGCTCTACACCAGGATGGCAGTTGTCCCCCCTTGCCCACCTGTAGACCCGCCCCTGGCTTTGACTTCTTGTCACTTTATGTCCATTGCTGGGGTGGTCTTCTCTTCTTTTAGCTGCAGACAAATGACGAGCTATAAATTTCCCATTATTTCAAACAAAGCTGCTGTGAATAAATGCACCTCAGTGATGGTTCAAAAATGAAAGGCATAATCTGAATGCTCGATCCCCCCACTGTGGGGCCATGTTTTATGGCATTCACAGGATTTCTCATTTGAACACCCATGGGAAGTTTTGAGCCCAACTCTGCTTTTTTTTTTGAGAGTTTGTTGTGGATTATTATTAGCTGTTATATTAATTAAAAGAAAATATATCACATGTTCAGAGCTGTCAGTAAGAAGCTTACCCAGATAGCAAGACGACATTGAATCTATGTTGATTTTTCATCCGAACCGTCGTATATGGTCGGGGTTGAAATGCCAATGTTGTAACAACATTGAAATACTGTGGTAAACCGACGGTCTTACTATAGAGACGTTGTAACAATGTTGATTCACCGTTGTTTTTTTGTCATTGATATTTGATCTATTTATAGTCGACCAGGTGACAACAACAACGTCGAGAAAGCGTCTATTTATAGTTGACGATCATTCGGCTCCGGTCACCATCAAAAACCATCGATTTGTAGTTGAGCATTAAATTGCTTTGCAACTGATCGGGTATAAAGTACCAGAGAAAGTAGATTTATTGTTCATTTGTTATCAATGACTTGGTCTAGTTCACCAGCTTTAAAAAATCGTGTCTACGTGCAATTTATGTATAGTTGACCGGGAAATTAAAGCAGCGATCACTTGGACTATTCCGCAGCACCCCTCTCACATTGGTACATCCCCCCAGGTATTCATTGTCTTCTACAGTAGAGCGGGACATTTGATTTACTCTCAGCGGAATTGACCGGAGAAGGCATCAGTTCATGCACTGCACTGGCCTGCACCACGATTAGTATAAGGTAAGAATGAATGATTTTTTTTCCCCTACTCATTATTTCCATGTTTGCATTTGAATAACAGTAAAAAACTCGTTAATGTTGTACATTAACGAGTTTTTTACTGTTATTTACGTTGCTCCCACAAAATGTGGGAGCCCGAAATTGTGTCTACTTCTTACAATCCGGCAACAAATAAATTGCACTGCGAACAAAGTATATCAACAAAGAAAACATTTTCGTTTCATAATTTCTTTGTTATATTCCCTTACAAAGCTAGCTTTAACGCTTCGAGGTTTCCTTTCTTCTTGCCGTCGCTTCGGCGCTTGACCCAGACTTTCGCTCTGTAGTTGCTTAGTACTACAAAAAATTCTAAATCTGTGATATATGATTGATAAACGTAAAGTTAACTGTATAAACGTGTTCAATGACTTTGTTACTTTTGATGACTGGAGAGCACTCGCTTCAATTCGCACACGAAAACTTTAGACTCAGTTTGAAAGCTCACGCAGCATGCCCATGTGACTGTACGTTGTACGCGCACCTAACTTTACGTTGCACGCGTACATGACTTTCCGTTTGTGCCTTAAATAATGAATAAGGCTACGTCCACACGTACCAGCGTATTTTTGAAACCGCTGATTTTTCTATGCGTTTGCACCTTTTGTCCACACGTAATGTATGTCTGGCCGTACATTGTGTTTGTATTTCCAGGCGCATTTCACGAAGCAGAACGCAGTCTTCAGAGATATCCACGTGAACGCTGTGATATGTCTGACCTTCAGTCCGAAGCTGGAACTCAGACCAGTCTTAAAAGAAAGCACAAGTAAAACTTTTTTATTCACAAACATATCTTTGATTGTTAAGAATTTATGATCTTGTCTTTTATACATATCTGTGGTGCTTGCATACTGCAATATCGCCACATAATATAGTCCAAAAAGTGGAAGTTTGTAAACTTTTTAAAAATGCAAAGCCGTGTACACTTGTGCACTTGAAAAATTCATTGTATACTGCACCTTCTTGCACATCTCTGTTTCCTGTGTGTGTTGTTAGAAATCAAACTAACTTTAGGAAACAATATGCCAAAAGCATATTTACAATTACTTAAGACCGTTTTTAATTTCTCTTCTTTAGACCAAATCCCCTGTACACATATACGGACTCAGAGGATGAGTTTTTTTGTGGGGAAAGCCTACAAAAAAACGGTTTCCCCAGGCCCCTCGAGTGAAAATACCAGGTAATAAAATACTGTCTAGTGTCTGTGTACATATCTGTGTCTGACACGAGGAAACTTTTTTGACAAGTTGTCTGTATTCTTAAATACTTAAAAAATTATCTTTTTCTAAACAGCCCTCACCACTCCGCAGTCTGCCCCCCAGCCCACTGATAGCAACCATCATAATGCCCCACCCAGCTCCCGGCACCTTTCGCCACTCCGGCACAAACCGACACAGCTTTGCGATCTCGCCAGCATGCAGAGTCTGATGTCTTCCCTATAGATGGTATGCTTTTTAAAAAGCTTTAAAGCTGCATCACAATGTCATTGTACTCTTATCTTCAAAACACCAGTTTATACTCCTGAATGTCATCTTGTTGTGATTTTTTTTTTCTGTAGATTCCAGAGACTCTGTGAGGCCACTATTACAAGGCAAGTTTGAAAATCTTGGAATTTCACAGTTTACATGGTATAACAAATATATGTAACAGGCAAAAACTAGTAAACACTTTTAGCAGTTACAAGAACTAACAAATGAATATCCAACAAAAGGGAATAGAAATACATTGCACTGCCAATACTTTGGTTTATTCTTTGTATGACTTGAAAATCAGGCTTTAGGGAAAACTAAATGACATGTTTCTATCATCAATTACATGAAGTAAACACACAGGCACTTGCATACACATTTAAGACATGAGACACGCTAATTCCATCTCATAAAATGTGTCTATAGGTGAGACGCTTTGCGTTGATTGGTGCTGCTGAACCACACTGGAGGTGCGAGTCCGCCGTGTAATGGTTTATGCCATTACAAAGGAGCTGGCCTCTGTACTCAACTGGGCAGGGGAAAAAAACAAAGGACCAGACAAAGCAAAAAAGGGCATTTAAAGAGACAGCGCTGTGCAGATGCATATTTGGTAAGTTTTAACATTTATTGTAGTTTTATGAGCCTAAAGTGAACAATAAAGGGATCAATTGATGTGCTGGGTGCGTTTCACATTTCCTATGTCTGTTTTTTGCTATATTACTTTGTCTTTCTTAATAACAAGACTTTCATGTCCGGTTAATCTGGAGATGGAGTCTTTGGTCTTCGGCTTGTTTTGTCCTCGGGTTGTACACTTTGTACAGCCTGAGGGCCCATGTTTTCTTTTTTTTTTTTAAAGGATACACGGCACGCCATGCTAAGACATATCACATTTTCAGCTTATAGCTCTTTGGGAATCAAATGCGGCAGTTTGCTGATTTCCGCCTGGTGACTTTCATGTTTATCAGCCTAGGAGTTTACATACTTTCTCCCTGCTGAAGACAATTAACAAGAGCTTATTCATGTGCTCTAATTCCCTTTTTTTGTCTTTGTTTTTTTGTGTGTGTGTCTATTTTTGTCCTAGATGGCCTGGCGCAGCAGGTAGGGGCGAACTCTATGTCTGAGTTGGTCTTTGCTCAAGCAGTCCAGAAATGGCTCAGATATGATCCAGATCGTACGGGTGGCACGCAGGACGCACATCATCCATCCCCATCCCGGAGTAAATAATAAAAAGTGACGTGAAACATAGAAATGTAAATAGGAAACTTTGTCTTTTAATAAAGTATTTTGCAAATGATACATGTCTATTGACCTTTTTTGGTTTTTTGTTTTTTTCAATAAAAAGCAACTGTGCGAAAGAGGTGGAAAAGCAATACCATATCTCAACAGTGTTTCAATATCAGAATCTGACATTGTTTCAATGTCAACAGTGTTAGAAAATATAACGTTGAATCAATGTCAGGTTTCAACATTGATTCAACATCAAAACCTGACGTTGTTTCAACGTTAAAAATGGGTGCAAGAGTGACGTTGGGTCAATGTCACACTTCAACGTTGATTCAATGACGTCGCCTGATATTGACTCAACATTGTTTCAATGTTTCCTTGCTATCTGGGTAGGTCAGTCCGCACCGGATACACAGAAAAACAGTCCACTTCTAGTGAACAGACAGTTATTTTCTGTCTTGTATAGGAACTGGTATGTCTTGTTCACGGGAATCCCCGAGCCTAGATGGTGATGACAAATGTTGACCAGGAAGAACTTTTACACAGAAACATGTGTTCTTAAATCATTTGTACAGATGTTTTTCAGCCATGGAAAATAAATACTTCCTTGTTCCCCAGAACTTGCTGACATTTCTTTGTTTTCACGCAGGTGTACTTGTGAGGATTGAAATGATATTTCTCTGACTCCACAGACATAGTGATGTCAGTACATGGCATGAATTGTATAACCAATACTTGACCAAATACCCTTGACTGGACTGTAAATCTGGAAATAATATTATATTTGCCTCTGTTATTTTCAGAAATAGCTTGTTTGACAGATTGCTGCGTGCCACGATGTTTGCTTTGTTGAAGACAGTTAGATGTTTATTATTATTAGTTGTCATATTAATATAAATGATGTCAAATAATTCATATTCAATACAACACCGCCTTCAGTCTTCCCCAGAAAAAAAACTGCACATTTCCTGCAAGTCGACAGGTTATTTTCTCAGTCTACTTTTTTTGACCTATCACATTCAAGAGAAAATGCATTACCATACTGGAGCCCCGCCCCCATTCCCTTGCTGTTTTGATACTAACCCAACCCTTTAAATATCAAACAACAGGTGAAGTTGTTGATTATTGGAAGAGTGAAAGAGCAGCTCTACACAGGAAAATACCAGGAGCTACTTGGAGTTAACCTGAAAAACAAAGGTGAGCATCAAATTAATGAGTTTGTTCAATTTTTAAATCTATTTTAAATTAAAATGTAAATTTGTTACTGTGTTTATTAATGTTCTTTCATGAATTAATTCTAAAGTCTTGTTTCTGGTCTTTCACCATCAGCCCACAGCTCTACGTTTTCATTGGCATACGAGAGAGAATCCAACAATGTGCGACCAGGAGAATACTTTCAGAGACAAAACTATGGATAAGCCGGTACAGATTAATGAGAAAGATGCTGTGGAAGCTACAGAACAAGATTGGGCTCAAGTCCTGAGTCACAAAGATCCAAATGATGAATTGGAAGATTCAGACTTTGAAGATCAAGCCGATGAAGAGTCCAACAGTGGTTTAAGCTGGAGTGATGAAGCGTTCATTGAGGATTGCTGTCCACTTTGTTCACATGTTCGCACTGAGCCTGCGGTGCTGCAGTGTGGCCACAGCTTCTGTAACGGCTGTGTGCAAGAATGTGAGAAGTGGACAAAGTCTTTTAAATGTTCCCTCTGTAACAAAGTCAGCAACAACCCAGAGCCTCCAGTTAATGTTTCCATGATGAGTTTGAGTGAAAGCGACAGAGTTGATCCATTAGGAGGACAAAGAAATGAGCAGGTGAGCGTGCTTCATTCTTTATACGCTTTATACACCCATATAAAACCATATAGCTTCATCTTAATAGGGTTATTAACCACTTTGACTCAATCATGAATGATCTGTGATAAATAGTCAACATCATCTTTATTCAGCCACTTATACAACCACACAGAGTGCTCAGAAAATTAGCAGTTAGTCTTAAGTTAGCACAGCACATTTAAGTGCCTGAATGATCAGGACCCATCAGTCCTAAGAGAGGAGATGAAGGACAAACAGCCCAGCAGGTTTGATTACAGGAAATAACCCAACTTTCCAAAACTCACCCCAACAAACTGACCTAACCCAAACAACTCACTAGTCAGACTGACGTAACTAAACCTCCAGTGAAGGAAATGATTCTATGGAGCTCATTTTCAGCTTTCATTTCATTTCAAGTTTTACTCTGGGATTCCAGAGAACAGCTTTTTAATCATTCACTGACTTTCCTTTTGCTTCTGAGTGTTTGCTTTCTTTAAAGTTATCCATTATCCATTAGGGAAATGATGAATGATTATAGTAACCATGAACTTTTTCCACACAGTAACTGTGTTAAGAATAGAAATTGAGAACCCCAGAACACAAGGATAAATGTGTAACACCTCCAGTCCAGGATTAGAGAAAATGATTAGCAACATAAAACACAATAATCTTTAATCCAGAGAAGATTTCCTGTTTCTTACTCACCATCAGTGTTTTTCTGTTCTGCTTTTTAATCTGCAGCCCCTGAAGTTGTCGACTGCTTCATCTCCAGAGCTTCCACTGTCTGAAGATCTGACTGAGGAGACTTCAGTGTTTGGCAAACATAAAGAAAATGTTCCCCATGTGCTCATTATTAAATGTGTTGAAACGTTAGTTGTAACAACTGTTGTCACATTAGGTGAAGCTGATGAAGACTAAAACCTTTTCAAGTTCAGTTAACTACAACATAATAACCTTGATGAGATATGAGGGTTAAATGAGTCTGTGCTCCTTCATGACCCTCTCAAACATTCCTCCTCCTTATTTTTTTGTATTTGTAACTCCTCATATGGTTATGGTTTCACTGTTCACTTAAAGATGACTTGTATTAATTGTATATTATGGGTTTTTTTTATTCCTCCTTCTTTCAGATGAAAAGTAGCACAGTTTATGTTAAATATTCTCTTGTGTCTTTCCTGTTAGTCTTATTTATTTGTAGATCTTACATCATTTCAAGTTCTTTTGGCAGTATCGTGTGTATTGTATGCCGTAAAAGTGACAAAGCACAACTTGGACTTTGCTTCCTTCTTGTGTTCAACAAGCACAGCTACAGTGTGTAGGTCTGAGAGTGTGAAACCAAACTGTGAACAAATAGGTTTTTTTAACGTCTTTTCAGTGACTGAAAACATATAACAAAAAACATATATTACATATAAAAGCTAATGCTTTTATATGTAATATTTTATTTTGGTAGAACCAATTTCTGTGTTTTTATAGGGAAGGATGACTTCATTATTTTTATGTTTTTGTCTGTAGTTACATAAAATAAAATGTAAAAGCAAAAATTAAGACTGGATATTTTTAAGAAAGCAGAACCATTCTGATCTAAACCCAGACGTTCACTCAGAAGCTTTACTCTTATTTCACTTTTTTGAGATAAATGATGCTGATGATGACTAATGATATTATGATGATCCTGTAGACTAGGAAAATGATGTTAGTCAGGTCTAATACAAATCTATGAATCACAGGTTTCAGTAAAAGTAAATCACACTAAAAAAAACGTTTTCTAATCTAAATAAATAGATAAATATTGAGGACAAGTTGTGTTCGTATACAGAAAAAAGTATTTACATCAATGCATGATTAAAAAACAACGTCAGCTATTTCATGTCTAAGAAATGAGGCTACTACTACACACATCTTCCAGACACTATCCACCTGCATAAAGTGTATAAGTTTCATTATGGTTGCATATTTACGTGTATTATGATGATTTTGTAGGCTGGGGTAATTCACATGGCAAAAATGAGTGTATTCCCTATTCTCTAAATGAGGTGTTGTTATTGCAAAATGAAAGCAATGCAATACTTTTATAAGGTACTGTAGGTGTACAAACCCCACAAATGGGTAATGGGTTTGTAGGTGGTTGCTAGACAACGTGATGACATCATATCTACTCTAGATAAGAACCTCCAGTGGAGTAAGATGTAACGTGTATGAGGAATTTGAGGGCAAATAAAGAGACTATCCCTGTTTATGGCTGAGGTGTTACCTTTTGGTGTTTTGTTTTTATATTTCTGTTTTTAGTCAACTTTGGTTTCTTAGTTTCCAGAGTGGGTTTGCTGTCTTCACCGTTTTAGTGCTTAGAAATGGTTGGTTTCACTTTAATCTCCTAGGACCTGGCATCCACATATGCGGACATCACATTTTGGGTTGTCTAGACAAAAATGCCAAATTTTGCTCTACAAGGGCCTGATTTCCACTTACGAGGACATTATACTGCCACTCTTCTATCAAAATTTAAAACGAATGTCATCATATGTGGATCTCATTTTTCTCAGAAACAAAAATCAGGTATAAAAAAACAAAATCAGGTAATTTTTATGAATTTTAAGACAATTATAAAACAATAAATGGCCTGTATTTGTAGAATAAAACAAGCTTGACTCATAGCGTTCCCAGTTTCAATAAAGATAAACCAAAGGCTCCTCATCCTGGTCGTGTTAAGAATTTGGTCAAACTGACCAAAAAATACAAGTAAAACCTTTCCAATATATTGGGATATAGAAGATGATTTTGTTTGACTTCATTGCATTTATAAAGTACACTTTTTATTTGTTTAGTTTCAGATGGAATACCCTACCCTACCCTTTTTTGTTTAACAGCTCAAAAAGTTCCATTGTGTTGTTGAAATATTCTGTCATATTTAAATGAGGTAAATTAATTCATTTGATTTATTTTCTCTTTGATTTGGGACTTTCCTGGCCTTTCGTGGAAATTGTGTTTGGGTATACTGATTTTGCATAATTTACATGTCTTCTGCCACTGTATTTACTATGCCTTTGTGTGAATCTGTGTCTGATGTTTTGGTTGTTACATTTACCCTAAAAAACTGTTTTTTTTTTGTTGGATACCAAGTCAGTTTGTCCAAAATCAATCAATCAATAAAACAAAGCAAAATATCTTGCAGCTGTTTGACATTTACATTTTTTAGTAAACGAAACTTTTGTGGTTTGTTTAAGAAGGCAGACTGTCTGTGCAGGCAAGAAACCATACTTCCTGAGAAAAACAGGAAGTAACTAACCTTCTCCTTTAATACCATCTGCCAGTGTGTTATTTAAGTGGCAGTTTCACTTTAGTAAGCAGCCATGCGTTCGTCTTTTGGTCTGTGAGATTTAATGGAGATTTAGCAGATTTGTAACAGTAAAAAATAGGGTTTGTTTAATGTATTTATTGACCATGTAGTTGACTGTTTGGAAGCAAATATCTTCAGTGAACAGTCAGAGATGATAAAGACTGAGGATAAGGAGTATTCCCTGACAGAAACTACATAAGGATTAAAGTACTGTAAAAAGAAAATGGACCAATCAATCGTTAGTGATAAAACAGATGATTTCTCTGAAGGTAAGTGTAATTTTTTTGAATATAAGGCAACAAAAAGATAATCTGAAAAGCACCAGCAACCATTTTTCTTCAGTGATCTCTTATTCTTGCTTTCTCTCCGAGCCAGTTCCCTTTATTCAGGCTGCGGTACATCACTTCCAGCCAAACTACACTGCTCAGAGTGGTGGCAATGTGGTTGCTCCTTCCATAATTGGTTCAAATGTTGGCAACATAAACATCAATATCTTCTCAGCAACGCAAGGTAGATACATGTAGATACACGCAGTTAAGTGAATGCGGCGTTTGGTCTCTTCTGATCTTTGTGTTGTTTTGCAGAGTGTAAAGAGGACCTCAACAATGACCATACAGACAGCTGTGGTGCTCTGCCGCCTGAAAGTGAGTGCTTCTCAATTATTTAATTAAAAAATTTTACATTAAAAAAGTAAACGATTTAAATAAATGTTTTCTCCTTCAGTTGACAAGGTTGCAGAATGTCAACAAAACCTGAAAGCCACTCTGAGGAGGAAGTTCAGCCACATTCTCGAGGGGCTGGCGACAGAAACAAACAAAATCTCTCTCAATAACATCTACACAGAGCTCTACGTCACCGAGGGAGGAAGCGGCGAAGTCAACAAGGAGCATGAGGTGAGACAAATCGAGACGACACCCAGGATCCATGTGGGCCAGGAAAAATCAATCCACTACGATCACCTGTTCGCTCCTCTGCCTGAACGTGGCTGTGACATAAGGACTGTGGTCACACGGGGAGTTGCTGGCATTGGAAAAACTGTTTTGACCAATAAATTCACTCTGGACTGGGCAGAGGAGAGAGCAAATAAAAACCTAGAATTTGTATTTCCACTTTCGTTCCGAGAGCTGAACTTGATGAAGAAGAAAAACTTCAGTCTAGTGGAGCTTCTTGTTGTGCTTTTCCCTGAAATTAAAGACGTAGAAATTTTCACTAATGTGAAAAAAAACATGCTGTTCATCCTCGATGGCCTGGATGAGAGTCGCCTCTCTCTGGACTTCAACAAATGTGAAATACTGTCAGATGTGACTCAAACCACCTCAATTGCCGTGTTAATGACCAACCTCATTAGGGGCAGATTGCTCCCTATGGCTCTCGTGTGGATCACGTCACGTCCCGTAGCTTCCAGTCAGATCCCAGCGAACTGCGTTGATCTAGTGACTGAAGTTCGAGGTTTCAACAACCTGCAAAAAGATGAATACTTCAGGAGGAAAATTAGTGATGTGAACTTAGCAAACCGGGTGATAGCACATGTGAAAACCTGCAGGAGCCTTCACATCATGTGCCACATACCAATTTTCTGCTGGATGGCAGCGACTGTTTTCGAGAAAAATATGGCTACAAAAGAGAGCAAAGACACACCAAAGACTCTCACTCAAATGTACATACACTTCTTGTCCTTGTGTGAGGAGGCAATGAAGAAAAGGCTGACAGGAAGAAGAGAGTCAAATGCTGACTGTGTGAGAGCTAATCTCCTGGCTTTAGGAAAGCTGGCTTTCCAAGAACTCGAGAAAGGCCACCTGATCTTCAATGAAAGTGACCTCAAGCTGAATGGTATCGATACTGAGCAGGCATCCATGTTCTCAGGAGTCTACACACAGATCTTCCATGAGGAGATGACAGTGTGCAAGGAGAAGATGTTTTGCTTCGTGCATCTGAGTGTTCAGGAATTCTTTGCAGCGTTGTACGTCTTCCTCACGTTCCACAACGACAACGTTAACATCCTGGTGAAGTTGTCCGCGTCACGACGCTTTCTATTCAGAGCATCTGAGCTCATCCTCTACAAAGAAGCAGTGGAAAAGGCTTTGCGGAGTGACAAAGGAGATTTTGACATGTTTCTACGCTTCCTTTTGGGGCTGTCCCTGGATTCCAATCAGACGCTGCTGAAACATCTAATGATCAACAACCGAACACAACAAAAGACAAGAACCGAAATCGTTAAACACATAAAGGAGAAGATCAGGTCCAGTCCATCACCAGACAGGTGCCTCAATCTCTTCCACTGTCTGAACGAGCTGAATGACCACTCCCTCGTGGAGGAAATTCAGAGCTACCTCAGCTCAGGTAGCCTTAACAGAGCCAATCTTTCACCCGCCCAGTGGGCCACACTAGTCTTTGTATTACTGACGTCAGAAGAAGAGCAAAGTGTGTTTGAACTGGGCAAATACACCAGGTCAGAGGAGGGTCTTCTCAGGTTGCTACCTGTCGTGAAAACAGCCCAAGTAGCAAAGTAAGTAGTTTACAGTTATGAATTTCTACTTGAAAAACAA
The DNA here is from genome assembly GCF_036321145.2 of Pelmatolapia mariae. NCBI lineage: Eukaryota > Metazoa > Chordata > Actinopteri > Cichliformes > Cichlidae > Pelmatolapia > Pelmatolapia mariae. Next base: position 10,109,693 of record NC_086234.1, read on the forward strand.
AAATCCAAAAGACTAAAAAGAGTAACTCCTCAATTGATATCGGAATCCAGTGCTTTTAAGTAACATCTCCTAATCTCTTCCTACCTGAAATGACCAAATCAGGGCATCTGTGCATAGCTAATATCAACCTGGCACAAGAATAGAAAACAACACATTTAAAGCCGAGCTTTTAGAGGAAGCTGCAGCCTGACCTATTGGCTCAAATCTCTGTTACATATGCCCAACACATTATTTAAAGCTTTGGCCGTGTTTGATGTGAAAACCACACAAGGTTTTCTCTGTAAAGCTCGAGAGGGAAAATCCCAACTAGATCAGCAGTCTCTCAAATACTTAGACCCATCTGGCACAACAACCATTTCAAATTCAGAGTCACTTAAAACACTTTTCTTCCCCATTCTGATGCTCAGTTTCAAATTCAGCAGAATGTCCTGACCATGCCCGAATACATTGATTTGCTGATTAGATTTTTGTATTAATGAGCTCTTGATCAGATGACAAAAGTACCTAACAAAGAGTTAGTGAGTATATATTAAATATACATGATGTTACATTTTGACAGTTTTTTGTTTTTTTTTGCATAAAATTTCAAACAGTGCTGGATAACAGACGTATTTCTAATCTGCATATATAAGGGGGTTTTGCTTCCTGGGATTACTTACCATTTTCTTGCTGTTTTTCCTGTTGCAGTCTGAATGCATGCAACCTTACTTTGACCTGCTGTGAGAACCTGGCGAATGCCATCAGTTCATCCCAACTTAGAGAACTGGACTTGAGTAACAACAATCTGACAGATGTAGGACTAATGAAGCTCTCCAGTGGGTTGAGGAATAGCAAAGTGGAGACGCTCAGGTTAATATTCAACATGTTTCTTTCATTTTTATTTCTCAGTCAAAATGTAAGCACATGATTACAGCATTTTTCTTTGTGCAGACTGAAGAGCTGTAACCTAACAGAGCGCAGCTCCAATGACCTGGCATCATTTATCAGCTCTGCTTCTTGCCTGCTAAAACTACTGGACCTGAGTGACAATGACTTTCATGATTTAGGAGTTAAAAGGTTTTCTGATGGACTGAGGAGCTCTGACTGTAAACTGGAAACCCTCAAGTGAGTGTCCTGAGTGTGAAGCTATGTACTGGTATAAAGACAGATTCAACTGAAGTTGTGCTTGTCACTGTCATGGAGACAGTGAGATGAAATAACTTTCTGTATTTCTTGAAGGTTGTCCCTGTGCAGAGTGGGAGAAGAGGGCTGCATTTTCTTGGCATCTGCTTTAAACTCATGCCACCTGAGAGAGCTGGACATGAGCTACAACCACCCAGGGAACTCAGGGTTGAATCTTCTAACGGCTCTGAAAGAGGACCCACAATGCAGCCTGGTGAAACTCAGGTAGTGATGGTATCCACAACATCTGAAAAGTAACAGATTATTTCAGTGGAGAAATGGTGAAGAACTGGGTGAGGTAACCATGAGCCATAGTTTCTCCACCAGATAATGTCAGTATCACCATGCTACACGACTAACCTTAACTGTGATGCAAGTGTCTGAACGTATTTGTTCCTCTGTTATGATTTTAGCATTGACCAGTGTGGTGAGTTCCGGATTCAGCCAGGTCCAAAGAAATGTGAGTAACCACAACCTCCTTCCTTTCTCTTCAACTCAGAAAACTGTGTGATGTAAAATACGAACTGAAATTTTAAATCTGATTCATCAGATAACATCAAACTCACCCTTGACCCAAACACAGCACATAAAGATCTTTCTCTATCCGAGGAAAACAGGAAAGCAACACGCTGGATCAAGCAGCCATATCCAGACCATCCAGAAAGGTTTGATTTCTGGACTCAGGTGTTGTGTAAAGAAGGGCTCACAGGACGCTACTACTGGGAGATGGAGTGGACTGGGAAAGTCTTCATAGGAGTAGCCTACAGACAAATATCCAGGAAGGGAGACACTGATGACTGCTGGTTAGGTCGAAATAACTCCTCCTGGGGCTTGAACTGCAACAAAGATGGATACAAAGCCTTGCACAAAGGCACGGGCACTCCTATAACCACCAAACCCAACTCCAACAAAGTAGGAGTATTCCTGGACTGGTCAGCAGGGACGCTCTCCTTTTACATGCTCTCCTGTGGTTCCCTTAATCTCCTCCACACCTTCCACACCATCTTCGATGAGCCTGTTTACCCCGGGTTTCACCTTGGCTGGGTGGACTCAAAGGTTTATTTGTGCTAAGTATCGCCGATCTGCTTTTCTGATCTGGAGACACCTGAGAATTCTGTTTCATCTAAATGCTGGACTTCTGAGCCTGATGCCCATAATGTGATAAAAGAGCTGCAGCTAATTTCAAATTACATCAGGATTCTTTTTGGTTGCTATTACCCATATTGGCTCTGTATGGAATGGTAATTCTGGACAGTTCAGAACTTTGGATTCAAGCTGAAACATTGTATTGTATATATTTCCATGAAATTTTGTCTAAGTATTTCTGATGTCAATGACGAGTGACAATGATACTAGTGATGTGAGCTTTTCAGATAACACCACACTGTGTGGTCTTAAAGGAACGAAACAAGGCTGACTGTGATCATTTCTGGCTAAGTACCTAGCCTGCTGTGAAGGTGCTTGTTATTCACTGTGATGTTTATTTAGATGACAAACAGGTTTAAAATGTACTTACCAGAAAAACTGAACTTCAATCTCTTTAGAGCAGGGTCTCAAACTTAAATGAGCTGTGGGCCACTGCTGGCACTGTCATCTGATGTGAGGGCCACTTTAGCACAAAAAAAAAAAAAAAACCCACCAAACAAACAAGAAAACACGCAAATATTTCCAAAAATGTTTTGTTTAGATTTTTTTTATTTCAAATATTGTATAACAAGACAAAACTGCAAACATGATTGCATTTTTTTTCTCACTCTTTATTGACTGAACCTTTGATTGAACTACCGAATAAACAAACTGGTCCTCTCTTTCTGGCCAGACACGTGGCAGCACTTCTGCTATAATTCTGTTCTTATTTGACAAAATACATGCAGACATTAGTTTTTGACTGCTTGTGGAAATTGTTTTCTTTACAAATAACTTTCTTACTGAACTAACACAGCCAATCCCTCAACTTGTTTGTACTCTCGGCTCATATTGACTTCATATTAAATAAAGCTTATTTAAATTGCACTGAACAACAAACAAATCCTCCCTAGCAAAAAAGTAACTTCAAGAGCCAAATTGCATTATATTTCGTCATGTCAATATAAAAGTAGGGATGACATGGGTCGTGAGTTTGAGACGCCTGTTTTAGAGTATCTTTTAATGTTGAACAAGCAAGTAGTAGATCTTCCAACATCTGAAAACGTATGAGACAGCCAAACTCTGAAGCACACTTTATCATTTGTTTCTTTGCAAATGGGACCATTAATAACAAAATAATCATCTTGTGTTGAAAAGGACAAGAGCATTGAGTCCAGAAAGTTATTAGGAAACTATTTAGTGAGGTCACCAGAGGACTGTCCCCCTGCTGGCTACTGAAAAAAAATGCAGGCTTCATACACTGTTTGCTGGCTTCACTTTCTATAACCAGTAGCTACAGTCATAAATCTTTGAAGGAGTACTAGGGACATATTAAGAAAAAAAAATTGATCATTTTGAGAACAAATTTGAAATTTCTAGATTAAAATCAAAAATCTATTTCAAGAAAAAGTCAAAATGTGCAAAATCTGAACATTAAAGTTGTTTCAAGACAGACTAACAAAATCTGCTACAGCCTCTGCAAAACGCCTTGTGTAAGTGAGTCAGTGAAAAAAATTGATCAGCCATCCTGTAGTATGTTGTGATACAACATACACGGTCTTTATTGTGTCTTTTTTAACCATCAGTATCATTGCATCTGTCCATTTCCAGTCATTTCATTTTGTACAAATCTAACTGTGTGATCTTTTCAACATCCTTATACTTATTACCACACTGTGTTTATGACCTAAAAGCATTCAGGCTGTAGCTGCAACCTCACTAGCAATCCAGGCCTCAGCCAGTGTTGTACTCTTCCACCGACTTAAACTACTGGTACTGCATGCAGTTCATGTGCTTCTACAAAACAAAATAGCAATCCTCTCACCATCAGGTCATTTACAGCGTATGGCCACAATATTATCTCAACCTAATATAACTATCACTAGATGTACAACCCTTAACCCAGCCACCTTACTTATTTGTTAGACACCGCATTAGAAGATGTGTCATGCAAAAAAAAAAAAAAAAAAAAATCCAGATGGCACAAATGCTAGTGGTTTTGCAGTAGTAACTCTAACCGATCTCGTGATAGCCCACACATTCCCAAAGCATTATTCTGCCCAAGCTGCAGAATTAGTGATGTTAACTGAAGCCTGTAAATGGGTAAAAGGTAAAGCAATAACAACATAAACAGACAGTCAATATGCCTTTTCAGCAGTACATGTGTTTGCACAACAATGGGAAAATAGGAGGATGGCATACTTAAGCTTAATATGCCTGCTAAATTAGGAATTTGAGTATGTGTGCACACTACAGGAATTGATAGTTTCACAAGAAAACCACAAAGTTGATACAGCTGCAAAAACAGCTGCACAGGAAGGCATACCTTTGACCTTCACTATGTTACGTGATTCTTTTGAAACCACATTAGATCAGGATGTCTTACAAGATATGGAAAACAATGCACCTAAACCCAAGAAAGACTAAAAACAGAGCAAGAGAAAATGCAGAGGGAATTCTAACACGACCAAATACAAAACCAATCCTAGCTAACACTTTACATAGATACAACACTCCAATATTGCCTCAACAGGAGGGATGGTATTTATAACAGCGTTTACGACATATGGATTTAGTAACTACTCAGAAAAAATTGAGCAAGGTGTGAAATATGCATACAAATACTCCTCATGGATTCAACACACTCACATGGATTATATAGAAATAAACCTGTGTAAAGAAATGAAATATTGCCTAGTAATGATTGACCCTTATTCTAAATGGGTGGAGGCTTTTCCCTGTGCTAAACTGGACTCATACACACCCCAATAAAAGAAATAATTCCCAGATTTGGAATCCCAGAAACACTATATGGAGATAAGGGCAAGGATTTTGTTAATGAAGTAATAAATAGACGAGCTCAAAATTGAAGAATAAACTTAAAAATCACTGCACATAATTACATTTTCAATTTTTATTCTGACACATATCTAAGACAAAACACATCACCGATTTTTTAAATTCTTATACACAAAGGATGTGTTCAGTCAACAATATATCTATCTATCTAAATATATATATAACATTTCTTGACTCCAAACTGGTCTCAAACTGTGAAGCTGGGTGCAAAAAAGGGCATCAACATCTGTCATGTGCTTGTTTCCACATTGATAAAACCACCATGATTACATTTTAGCGTGCATTTATTAGGTCTGTTTTATCCATTTCCCTAGTGCTATGGTTTAGATATTTACCTATATAAAAAAAAAATAGAAACTCCCTGAAACTAATTGTTAAATAGTCTAACACACTGATTGGTGAGCATCAGTTACAGTAGGTGACCTGGTTGGTTTTCACCTGACGACTCTGGATGAAGGCTTGTGGGGCCACCTGTCCAACAGCTAAAGCTGGGGTCATGCAATAAGACGATGAATGCAAGCACAGCAGTAACTCTACAACAGATTGGTTGAAAAGGAAAATAAATGTGCTGTAATGGCCGAATCAAAACGCAGACCCGAACCTGATTGAAGTACAGTGGCTGAAACTTCAGTGAACTCAAGTAATGCAGTAAAGAAGGCCCAGATTCCTTCACAACGATGTGGGAGACTGATAAAGTGGCAAGAAAACTTCAAGCAAATGATATCGCAGGCAGCCTCAGATACACTAGCTACCTGCAGACTTAATTGTTTGGGATCATGATAAATATCTGCTCAGATATTAGTGCTATCAGATAAAGCAGACATCATTAAAAATAACCATTTCATGAGGTTTTCAGTTAGTACAGCAGTCCCGATAAAATGCTGAGTTAGGCAATATACAGGAAAGCGTAATTTTTCAATGCTAAACTTACACTTCCTTAGACTTTGAGAATTTTTGTGGATCCAGAAACTGAGAAGTGAAAGCATGCGGAAAAATACGGACCCGTCATAAATGTATTATATTGTTAATAAGAGGAAGTGACAATGTTTTGTAATTTTGCTTTTTTTCCCACAAAGTGATGGAGAAGTAAGACTCTCTTCAGCGATAACACAAGAATGAAAAAACAACAACGTTTCACTTTAAACAATCATTTTATTAGCAGTCCCAAGAGGCAATGAAAAAAAAGAAAGAATAAAGGAACAGAAATTAAGATTACAGTCAAGACGGCGGGTCAATCGAAGTCAGTGAACATAAAGACGGAACAGAGGGCTGCACACACACACAGAGCACAAAGTCACGTCGTTATAAAAGGAACAAAGTGATAAATGAAGACCGAGTTTAACCTCACGGGTGGTATGTGTGTGTGTTGGCTGATCCCTCTGTTCCTCAGGAGAAATTCACCAGGACCGACCCCACATTCACACAATCGCACACCTCACATTCACGCAGACATATTGAGAAAAGAAAAAAAAAAGAAAGAGAAAAGCCACGTCTTCCTTTCCTCAGTAAAAGCCATGATTTTATATTTAGGCTATTTGTGACACAAACCAACCATCAACAAACCACAGCCGTTCAGGCAGGCCTTTAAAATCATTATTTTTCTATTAATTCTGTACAGATTATATATTTTATTTACACACTGAACAGCTTGTCAACTTCTCAGTGCGGAGGCAACCCAAAACTTTGCAAACATTCACTGGTGTTCACACGTCTGCTGCCGCTCTGTGCTCTGCCTGCTTTCATACAAACCCGGACATCAACGCCTTCGGTTAATATAAAGTCTGCAGCACTACTCGCCTTCAACAATCGCCCACCAAACAAACCGATCGGGAGCACGTTTCCCTTCACTGTGACGCTTAAAATAATGGATTCACACGCCTCATTCATTCCCCTTCAGTTTGTCTCTGGCTTTTCTCAGTGCTGCATAGACCTGGAAATAATGAGAGTTTCCTCTCATGACAGTCTCGAGAGACAGATGCTCGCCCCGGTGAGCGAAACTCAACTGACGCTGATTGAAACCAATCTGAATTTCCGATTACTGTAACGATTCAGCAGTCACAGAAATTACATGCACCTTTATTTTCAGTGCTTCCTGTTGGTAAGATCACATCAGACTCCAGTTTGAGTTGTTAATCTGGGGCTTAAAGTCAGATGCTCGCACCTGGAGACACAGTAGGAGATTTAAAAAACAAAACAAAACTGGGCAATGGGTCACTAATCCTCTCACATCTGGAAACACACACACACACACACACATTACGGATAATTGGAGCAGCATGGGAATGGAAGGGGAGGAAGGGGGTACTAAGGCCATGATTATAGTGGATGAGAGACAGAAAGAACGGCATTTATTCAATTCCCTATGTCCTTCACTGTAATGGGATTTAGTCATATAAAAAGTTTTTGCTATCCAAGTGTCATTCATGCACCCAAAACAGCCTTTCAGTGCTTTTAATACAGACATTACACCAACTACAGCCGGCATCCGCCTTCTCCGTCAGTCTGTTGCATACGTAATTGTTCATTTTTGTATGTACATTACTCTCCCTCATAAGTTATTTCGCTCCTGCTGCTGTGTAGCAGCAGATTTGAGGCAGAGTAAAGCTTTATTAACATCAGCTCCCCCCCCCCGTCTCTCTTTCTCTCACTCACACACAGATACACACTCGCACTGTCACGCACACATGTGATCTACCAGCTGGTCTCTGGTGCTCAGCTGACAGACAGCAAGGGGAGCTTTAGTTTATTAGGTTTAAAAAAAAAAAACAAAACAGGAAAGGGAAAAAAAGATCAAGCGCTTTCTTTCACATGGAAAGGTGACTGGGGTGGATCTGTGTGGTGGTGGTAGTGGTGGGGGCTCATACAGGTGAAGGTGGGAATTTGCGGCGGGGGGGCCTAGCTGAGGAGCTGGCGGATCTCCTTGTGCATGTGACACAGGAAGTCTACGTATGACGCTCCCCCGCTAGCGCTCTTGTCTTCGACCAGGAAGTGTCTGAATATCAGCTCGGCCCTGTCTTCCTGCTTCACCACCATCAGCTGCAAAATGACAGAGAAAGGTGTGTGAGAAAGAGGAGGCAGACTTGATACAAAATGTGCCCAGAAAAAATAAAATTAAATCAAGTATTGAGCATCCAGCTCACAATTATTGCAACAAGACAAACATAAAAGTGTATTTAAAAAAAAATCAAAGCATCTCCTAAAACTTACATCTTGAAATTAAAAACAAAATTAAGTCTGAGATTTTCCGTTTTAATATTCACTTAAACGTTTCATCAATTATCAAAAATAGTTGCCTTTTAATTCTTTGTTAATCTCCTAACTTTCCAATTAGGACCAAACACTAGGTTAGATACACGTATCGGGAAGTCTGCGTTACAGAAGAAGTTAGAAAAAGACATTTATCCACCTAAATAACTGGACTGACCCACCCAAAGCAGCAGACAGTGCACAAAAGAACTGAAGAAGAGAGTGCGCGCAGGGTGGAGTGAGTGGAGACAAGGGTTGGGAGTGATTTGTGACCAAAGGATAGCACAAAGAGCAAAAAGAAAGGTTTACGAGATGGTCTCCAGACAGTTCAGGTTGAGCATTTTGGAGACAAAGTTTGAGGCAAGGCTGTGATGGTTTTAACATGTGCAGAGGAAAGATGGTGAATATATTGGTGCTGCTGGGCAAGAAGAAAAGTGGAAGACCACAGAGGACATTAATGGATGCAGTAGAGGAGCTGCAGAGTGGTAGTGTGACAGAGGAGGATAACAGGGATAGGGTGAGATGGAGGCAGATGATCTGCTGTTGTGACCCATAAAGGGGGCAACTTGAAGAAGAAGATGAAAAATCTATTTCTCAACAGAGGTAGCATGCAAATTGTTTAAAGTGCACCTGTTGCACATTTTCTTATTTTCTGTCATATAGACATTGTTACAGTGGTGGATTCTCATTAACATGGCCAAAGTTTCCAATAATAAGGTCAGCAGATGTAAAAATAACTCCTGTTGACCAAAAGCTCAGGTTTCAAGCTGCCTTAAATTCTCAATTTAGACAGTTTGTTTTATGTTCTTGGACCTGAATGATGCCACAGAGATGATATCCTTAAACAGTCTTCTCAGTCACGCAGCACAGAAACTCCACTCAGCTGCTTTTCAAACCTTCTGTTTAGGAGCAGCAGCCAATCAGGGAAAAGCAGGCTTAAAAGGAGAGGAGTTAAAAATGGCCTGTGGGGTAGCACTAAGGGCCAGTATAAGCCAGTTAATGATTATTTTGAACTATGAATCATGCAAAGCTGCCCAAACCATAACAGGCTCCTTTTCAAAAACATTATGGGGTAAAAAAGGAAGAGAAAACTTGCCTTCATGTATCGTGATCGCTGTGCTCTGAAAGAATAAATGAGCTCTCTGAGAGCCTGAGAGATGGGGTTGTCAAGAACAGGCAGACTTGTCTGAAACAAAAAGCAGAAACATTTAGAAAATATATTATACTTTAAACCATTACAATACAGGAAACATCTGTAATATCACTATTATAAAACTGTTTATGTTGTGGTAAAATTCACATAAAACATTCAGGATGACTGATTTTGTTAGCCTTTCATTAGAACTCTCTTCAATACCATGTTTGAGTCGATCTGGCTGAAGCTCGGCGTGCCAAAGATGTTAAGCAGTAGCTCCTGCTGAACGCTGGCTCCTACCCACAGGAAAAGGTGGAGCCCAGTCTCCAGCAGGTAAACTCCTCCTTTCGACAACCTCTCCTCCGAGTCCCTCACTGCCACCGGCAACGAACCGGTTTCCAATTTCATCTGGAAGATGAACAAAAAAAATTAGATGCTACTGTCTGCTGGCACCTGCTGATCAGGTGGTAGATGTAGTTCAAGCTAGCTTACATTTTTCCAACAAACAGAAATAATTTGATTTGAATTGTATTTCTGGGGCTTTTTAACATATCACACACCACCAAGGATGCAGTGTTCAGCATCTTGCCAAGAAAACCTCGAAACTTTACATCCTGAGCCACAGCTACCTCAGAGTGGTCACATGTTACAGAATCTGGGTTTTTCTGATGATCTGAATCCTGTATTCATACAATATTTAGCCACAGACCTCACTAAAATTCTAATATTTAAACTAATGCTACCAGACAGATATCAAAGCCAATATAGTCAAAAATACAAAGCAAATTCACTGTGTGCTCTTTGAGAGCATCACTGTATTAATTTGTTTGCATCTGGCTTCATAACACAGGCTGTTGCACTGACCAAGTGAGCAGCATCAGAGTGGCCATATCATATATGAACTTATTTCTAGTGTTACCCCCAGTTTTAGACTTTCGTGGCCAAAAGCATCCAGCCGAGAACGTGAACAGATTAGATCTTTGGGGGCTTTTGTCTGCGGTCTCACCACTGGCAGCAGGCGGGGGTAGAAGAAGACGTGAGTCTCTGCAACATCCATGCAGCTGATCAGCTGTCTAAGGTAAGCTCGGTCATCCAATGAAACGTCGGCTCCAGGTAGCAGCACATCACTCTTCAGCACACAGTTCAGATATACTGGGAGCAACTTCATACACTCTGGGAGAATCAACTGGGGAACGAAGAAAACAAAACAAAAACCCACTGTCATCAATTCAAACGCCTAATGACGAGTAAATATGCTGAATCGGTTTATGAGAAAGGCAGATTTTTGTGGGTTTGATATGAAACGGATATAGATTATAGCGAGGATAGGGATCCATTTGATTCATTTGTATTTTAGCTTACATTATTCATTTGTTGTTTTATCCATAAAAAGCGTCATGAAAGCAGTGATTACAATCATCATCTTGTGTTTCGTTTGAGTGCATTGTAGTTTTTAAACATTCCATTCTGAGTCTCTCTGTGAACCGTGTGTGGCCTTGGTGGATGTGAAAGCTGACCTCCTGAGAGTATGCATGTGGATGCTTTCACAGTACCTGACCAGCAGATGAGGGACTAGCACAGTTCTTCCTGTAGCACGCCAGAATCTGAGCACACTGGTTCACAAGAGTTTCTCTCACTGCCTTAGTGGGGTTGCTGAGAACGCCACGGAAAGCTGGAAGAAACCAAAAACACACATGCTCATGTATCACCTGCTATGGTGCATTACACTGACATCTAAATGAAATCAACTGCAACCACTTTTCTCTCGGATATCTAACATTTACCGTCTTTGCTTTCGTTCAGTCAGTGAACTTAGAAAGTTGCACAGATGTTGATAACAGCAAGCTCTCAAGAGGAGCTACAGCTTACTACTGTTAGGCAATTTGCAGCTCCGCAGAAGCAGATCAGCACTGTTTGGTATTATTTTTAGAAAATGTTATTCATTCAATTCTCCACTCACACCTCGTTAGAGAACACTGGAGAGAGAGAGAGCATTTAAGCAGTTCACACTCCTCCACAGCACAACAAAAACTCACCGTATTTGGAGAAGTAGTTGATGATTGTGTCTGTCTCACAGTTGCGGTACAGGTCAGCCAGCTGAGAGCAGCAGTTCACGGCCATGTTGTGGATGCGGAGACGCCTCTGGCCGCTGCAGCTGGTGTACAGCACGGCACACTGCGAGGAAACAGATTTTATTAGAATGAACAGAGACACAAAACCTTTCATACTTCAGCAAAGCTGTGCGACTTACGTTGCCTCTTCTTGAAACCACTTAAACGTAACCACAATCACCAGTCCTCCACATGAAACAAGTATATTTGGCAACTTTCTATATTACCTTTATCTGAACATTCATTTCTAAACAGCTAGCCTCAGTCTTTCCTATCCTTGATCTAGAGGACAAGCCCTTGTTCTATTCTGCAGATCCACTTTGAGTTTGAGGGTGACGTTAACCAGTGCCACCTGTAGCAGGTGGAGAACTGGTTCAATGAGAGATCACCAAGGCAGCAGAACAGAACAAAGACTGCTGCCGACAGCTGCAGTGCATGACATTTATCCTGGAGTTCACTGAGATAACTCACAGGAGAGCAAGCGAACTGTACTCGCCCCTTTTTAAATAAAATATCTGCAGAGGAGAACTCTATCCATCTGAAATAAACACAATGTGATGCCAGATGCTTTACTAAATCATCGTTGCTGCCATTTGTAAGAACTTTAAACCCTTTGAAAAGCCTGGTTTGTTTACACTCTCCTTTGAGGATTTCGTTACAAGCATGCACACCTGCATGAGCGCCCCCGTCTCCTCGCTGAGCTTGTCATCGTGTTTGAACTCAACAGTGATGGCCTTGTCACAGTCGAGACCTGCCAGCTCCACATCTGTGGTGTTACTCATATAAAAGGAGCCGAAGAAGTCTGTTGCTCGAATGCCTGAGGGGAGGGAAATTAAAGTCAGCTGTTACATGCTACATCTATAGATTTTTTTGTTCGTTTTGAAGTGCCCAAGTCTCACCTGTGCTGGTTCGCACCCTCATAACAGCATCAAACCCAACTAGTTTCTGAACGTCTCGTCTGAGGTCGTTTAAGAATCGCTCCTGATCCGACTGAGCCTGCAATAAAGAAAGCACATAGTTATACAATCCAGCTGGTGGTGACTCAAAATGTTTTCTTCAAAGTGGCTGGATGCAGAACATTGAAACAAAACTCTCATGCTATCTATTGGAGTGAAACTGAAGGAGGAGCAGAATGACTTTTGCTCACCTGGAAGTAGGTGTATTTATAGACTGAACCTCCAGTGGAGACGGGAACCACAGCTAATGTGGCAACATCCACATACTGGTTGGGGAAGAGGAAAAGATCCACACAACAGCCCTGGGCTACACACTCCTTAGCCAGAGAGCTGTAGAAACCCACCTGAGGCTGAAATAGCGACTGTGGACGACAAGAAAGGAAAGCGAGTGAGTGCGAAATAACACAAGAAGTTGACCTGTTAGAATATAAAGTCATGTCTCATGCTTACCTTCTCCTTGTCTGTTCCAATCAGTTTCTTGTCTTCTCTGTTTTTTAGTTTTCCTGGGGCCTCCGCGATGGGCAAAGAGGTGTGAAACACAAACAGCTTCCCAGCACAGTCAGCAGCCTGTGGGAGAGGAGACACAGGTCATCAGACTGTGACTCAGATAAATGGCACTGGAGCTCCACCTGCTGCTTTTCTGTGTCAGAAGCTGTCATTAGGAAAACGTTTCAAAAAGTGCATAAGCTAAAGGGCTCCACAAAGCTGCAGTATAAGATAAACAGGGTTTATTTTGAACAGTGAACACAAAGGTACTCTAGAAGAGTCCAAAAATAAAAATATGGAACTGGAAATAAGTGTAACAGGCCCCTCTTTTAAGATCGATTTAGTCATTAAAAATTAAATATACACAAATGTTTTGTTTCAGAGCTGCCCATCGTTGTAGCTTTAACCCTCTGGGATCAACGTACGCGACGGTGCGTCCAAATCACATGACCAATTTAAGAAGACACAGCAACAAGATACAGTCTCCATTTCAACTTGTGTTGAAAGTACCGACTTCAAATTATATAGCAGTTTTTAAATTGTGTTGATAGACCACATAAAACCAGAATTATGATAAAAAATATACACAATGTTTTTTCCTGAATACTATCGTCGTGTTCACAGGTGGAAATTTTTTTTTTTAAAAAACTGCATTTCAGCGCTAGCAAGCACTCTCCAAAAAAAAAAAAAAAAAAAAAAAAAAAAAAAAAAAGAGGACAGACAAAAAACACCCTCTTGCTATTGGTGGAAAAAATGTACCATATCGACTTTTCAAAAAACTATATGGCCACATGTGGCATTTTTAGAAGTTTTAGCAATGACACAGCGAGCGAAAGAAACACGTCCTGCTTTCAGGCCTGTGGTGTTCTCCTGTCTTGTAGTGCAGCGGTCCCCAACCCCCGGGCCTCGGACCGGTACCGGTCAGTGAGTCGTTTGGTACCGAGCCGCGAGAGTTGAGGCTCAGGTGTGAAATGTATGGTTTTCAGGGTTTTTATCGGTTTTCAGCGTTATTTTGTTATCGTTTTTATCGTTAACTCGGTTTTCCTGGGTCTTTCACGTGTGTTATGAATAAATCTTCTTTTTTTCGGTACCGGTACTAGTTTTATTTTGTTGTATTTATCCGCGACACCTTAAAGGCCGGTCCGTGAAAATATTGTCGGGCATAAACCGGTCCGTGGCACAAAAAAGGTTGGGGACCGCTGTTGTAGTGGACAGAAAATAGCTTTTTTGGAGCGGCACAAATAAATTGTGTGCCTTGTTATTTGAAGCAGAATGTCTGTTTGTTCTGTAAAAATTATAAGAGGTTATATAAAACACGCCTGAGGCCTTGGCTGCATTTTTATGTAAATAGTTGCATATAATTTTGTTGTTTGCCAAAGTCGTGCATAGGTTTTTAAAATGTACAATTTATATTTGCATTTAAAGTTATTAAAATGATTAGATGAGATAACCTTTATTAGTCCCACAGAAGGGAAATTAGCTAAATATGTTTGTGGTTTTTACAGTAAAAAAATATAACTTTTTTCTACTTTTTGATCAATTGTGTTAATACAGTAAGTGAAAATGAAAATATAACTGTAAATTCAGACATGTGAGGTTGTGCTGAAAAGAATGATACCAAACAAGGCAAGGTAAACTGTTTTTAAAGGTGAAAGATAGAGGTCAAATCAAAAGCAGTCAAAAACAGCCAATTATACCCGGGACCCCAGAGGGTTAATATTTGGCAGCAAAAGCAAATTTCATTAAGGTTATTTATTATTTACATTAATAACATAAGCAGTTTGGTACCAAGTACTAAGTGAGAAAAAAATGGACATTTTAAAGGTTTTCAAAGTTTGAAAGTTAACTTTTATGTTCATCTTCAAGAAGTCTCTAAGATTTCTGGACCTGGACACAAAACACTACAAAACACAAAAGGCGTGTACCTTTAGTGCCTCCAGTCCCGCTTGGATGACGGGTCCAAACACAGTCTCCGTCTCCCTGGTGTCTGCAAACATCTCTGGGATCTGGTCCAGCAAACTGGAAAAACAAGCAGCAATTAATTAAATGAGATTAATGTGTCTGACCATCTGTCCATTCATGTATTTGTCCAAGTGTCAATGTCCACTTTATGGCTGCCCACCTCTCGATAACTTGTCTGCTTTCATTTACATTCACCAGGAACCCGTCAAGCAGGGGTACAAACATGTCTGACACGTCTGACACCACCATCATCTGGGGCTGGGCCAA